>NC_083718.1:106030994-106334024 GCF_028564815.1 Eubalaena glacialis
CGCACAGTTAGTGGAGCCAGAGCTTAAGCTCAACTCTTCTCAACACAAATTTGGTGCGCTTTTTATTAAATTATGCTATTGACAAAAATTATGCTCTCAATGAATCAAAATGGTGTAAAAACTACAAACGCGTTTCTTCTTGACTTTAGCTGCTAAGTTTACTGCTGTATAGATCCAAGACTAAATTCCCATAGACTTTACACAAGTACTTACTGTAGACTTGCAGTTTTTTTGTAGTCTCCCTTACTTGGGGTTGAGAATCAATTTCATTAATGTGTAATGTAGCTTGACAAACAAGAGCTTTCCCAATATCCTCATCAATAGGAGTGAAGGTTACTTCCAAACTCTTCGTTTCCTGGGACTTCATTTCTGAAACTTCCAGGAAGTTCTGTGTCTTCACGGAACGGTTGCCCTTCAGTAATTCTATCTCCAGCCTTTCAAATGGGTAAACATCAGGGACCAAACACGTGACTGTGACTGGCTTCCCAACCTCCAGGGGGCCACTCAAATGAATCTCTGGGTCCTTAGGGAAAGCTGCAACGTTCAAACAAATACATGCAAATGGACTTTTTGTTCATGTTGTATGAGGTTCCTTACTAATTTAAATCAATGTAAACTAAATCTAATATGTTTGCGAATACAGTCTTAATACAGCAGAATTAATTGTTTAAATAGCCTTTCATGGTTTGGGGTAGGTTCAAGAACTGGAATCTTCTGTTAGAGAGTTCAGTTCTGACGCTGCATGTACTAAGTGTTGCATGTTATCAGAGTAAAAGGAGGGAGAAGAAGTTCATGTTTACTGAATACTTATGTGTGCCCATCATTGTGCTATTCATTTAACACCAATGACTTTATTTTATCCTCACAACAACCCTAAGAAATAGATACCACAATTCATAGATACGAAAACATAAACTTAGCACAGGTGCATAACTTTCCTAAGGTCACACAGCTAGTAATGGTAAAGCTGGGATTTAAACTCAGGATTTTTATTATTCTGTACTGCTATTGAAGATTTTTTTTATGTTATATCACATTCTCTTATTTTAGTGAGGGCAGATATATTTCATTTTACGGATAAGGAACCTGAGGCTTAGAATATCATTGCAAAGAATAGTTATTGGGCAAGATATGCTAAGAAATGAAAAGAACAACTCTAAATAATTGGCTTCTGAAAAATGGTGCCTCTGACAGGCATTCATCCACCAGAAAGGTACACCTGTGCAGTCTTTAAATTCTGGAAGGCGTATTTGCCTCCCAAAATGCCTAACTCAAAGTCTAACTAATACTCCACTTGAACTTTTTAGTGTCAAGGGACACACTAGTTCAGTCAGCCATTGCTTTCCTTGCAAGGCTACTTTTCATTGCAAACCGCCAGGATGGTAACACATTGGCTAGATTCAAGACTGTGAAATAAGAATACAAAGTTTCCAACTCTAAAGAATATTACAATCAAATGTGGAATGGAGACAGGACTGTTACACATAATGAAAGACAGACATTCTTGAAAAAAAAACAAAAAACTTCAGCCAAGATAATTAAAGCCAGAAGGGCCTTCATTTCTCTTTTTAAATCTTCAACTATTTGGTACTTGAGAGGAAAGGCAAAGGAACTGGAAATATTTTGCTTTGTGAAGAAACAGTATTTTTCATTTTTCCACCAATAGTCCTGTCCCTCATATTCTGAAAGAAATGCGCTTATACTCCACATAGTTTGCTGTCAGTTAATACAAGAACTCACTACTTTCCCCTGTATTTACATAAGGGGGCCTTTCAAGGAGCTCAGGAGGCTGCACAGACATAAACTCTGCATGTACAACCAGCATAATTGAAAGCAGCCGGCCAGGCACAGTTTCTTGGGAAGCACTAGCAACATACTGGCTTCTTGAAGAATCAGTTAAGGTTACTGGACAAAGTTGGCTCCACTACAGCAGAAGAGAAGCAACATAAGTAGAAAAGATAATGAAATGAGGTCTTCCTGAAGAGATGACTATCAAGGATTCCAGTATTTTGGAAAGAGCAGTAACCAGAATGCAAGTGATTTATTTCAGGTTATTGTTTCACTCCTTTTGTTAACTTTCTTTGCTGGATTGAGAATGGATTGGGATACATTTTGGTAGGCTGGTAAATGAGGGGTATTCATTCACATTCACAAGGCAAATCTAGTTCATTATACAAATATCTTTGAGGTTGAGCGATTGAGCATTAAGACTTAATGGCACCAAACAAAAACAAAAACAAAAACAAAACCTCCTAAATTTATCTCTGCCAAAGTCAAATGAGTGAAATGTTTGTAGATATTTTTCTTCTATCTAAAGGGGAAAATTTTGTACAGAAGCCCATTACTAAATTATAGATCCCCTGATTAATCTTTAAATTAATTTTAAGCACCAAATTGCATAAGAATAAATAAATGGGAAACCCCTGAAGTATGGAATTCATAAATCATTTAGACACATGGACAAGTAAACATATAAGGATATAATTGAATAGAAAATTTTTTAAATAAAATAAACAGAACCTTAGAGATCTTCACTTTATTGTTAAGAAAACTGAAGCCCAGAGAAGTTGAGTCTAACCCATGGTCACCATGTTTGTGGCAGAGTTGGAAATAGAAGCTAGGATTTGGGTCTCTGGTCTAGTGCTAGGTTCAGCTGTCTCTAGCCTTCTCGGTACACTAGGTCCTCTAGCCAAGAATCTGGACATGAATATACTTTTTTCTTTCTTTTCTTTCAAAACTATCCTTTTAAAAACTTATTTTAAAGCAAAATGGAGAGAAAATCAAATATTCTCTAAAGTACTCACAGTAGATCTCCACTGGGATTCCTTTTTCCAGTTTCTGAGACTCACAAATCACTGTGCACAGGTAATAGTGTTCATTACCCAGACTAACAGGATCCATGGTCAGCGTGGATTTGGTCCCCTCATTTCTCACCTTCCCGTTCAGCGGACTGTCTATCTGAGTTCTCCAGGAGAACGATGGTGACTCGCAGCCTGTTGTGCTACAAGTCAGTGAGATGGAGTCACCAATCTGAGCAATAATTTTGGATTCAGGGAAGATGTCGATTTTAAAAGCTTGAGCTGTGAAGGCAAAAAGGAAAAAACAAACACTGGTTTGTTGAGTATTCTAGGCCTTCTTCTCTGTTCTAGTATAGCACCCAAAATACAATTGGCTGATCTCTAAACTGCTTCCAACTAATGCAAGGCAACATTGGAGTCACTTTCAAAAGAAGGTGTTGAAATCACCTTCGCTTAGGAGAACTCTCACTCTGACCTTGATGCCCATTTATCAGAGGTGTTTTGTCACTAGCTAAGTTTGCTCTCATTATCAAGTGCAGGAAACTAAAGAGACAGACCTTCCTAGAAATAGAATCCAATTACTCATTTGACATTGGAAAAAGGTATCCAAAAAACATCAACTTTGCAGCTCTAAGTATGACAATATAAATGGTGTCTAACAATACTCAATAGCACAGTAAAAGTTAGGTTAAATTAAGTTTTCCCACACTTTAAAAATCCTAGTGCCTTTCTTTACGACCATAACAAAACTGACTGAAGCCAAAATCAGGGCTAAAATGGAATGTTAGCATTTGGAACAAATCAAGGAGAAGAACTTACAAACTGCAAACACCATCCAAAGTATATTTGAGGCTCCAAAGATCACAGCCATCTTCCTAGGCATTTTAAGTTGCTGTTGTTATGAGAAAATAATGGTTCCAAAACCCTTCTTTCTGTCCCCACTGAAAGTGCCTGGGAAGTCTTGAGCTCCTAAAGCCAGTGAGGTTCAGTGAGGAATGAAATAGAAAGTCTGCTCTTTATAAAGGGTCTTGTTGCAGAGACACGGAGGCGGAGGGAAATCCCTTCAAGGGGAAACCCGGAGCAGAGCCAGAAAAAAAATTTAACTGACACCCAGCCAAGTCCAGTATTAACCCCTTCCGTTGCTCTCAGTACTGAAACTACTATCTCTGCCCTAGAAAAAGAAAACACTTCCAAGGCTATAAAATTAAAACTTTTCCTGATTTTTCATTCCAAAAGGATATCTTTGCATGAAATATATAAAGTAATGCTTGTGGCAGAATGAGGCTTTCTGACTCCAATGGGGAAAAGAAAGAGAGAAAAATAGTAAACTACACTCTAGTTTTTGAAGTGGCTAAACAAGCACTGTCATGTGAACTGATTTTTCTCCATTAGGAAGATATATTTGCAATTCTAAAACAGGGACTAAATTTTTTCTTGCAAAAAAAAGGAAAAGATCTTTTCTTTTGATGAGTTATTTTTTAAAAGAGAGACAGCATAGTTTCTTAGTTTTATACTTTTTATTCACAACATAGTTTTTTTGACAACAAACATCCAGCTTCTGAAATGATTTTCTTGAGTAGAGAATAAAGGGACACTACCAGAACAAGAGAAAGAATTTTCCTCTTCTGTTTTAGAAAAGTTACCAATTCTTTGGTTCAGTTGCTGGATAATTGGGAAGTCTTTTGCAGACTTAAATGTAAATGTATGGAATTCATCTGAAGTGGTAAATCTCTTATACTGTGAGACTTAACCACAAACACAGTTACATGAAAAATAATTTGTTTATCTTTTATGGGAGGTGATGACAACAATTTTATACTCTTTTTCCCCTCCAGTGAAATGACTTTTTAAAAGGTATTTTTAAATGACTGTTTTTGCCTTGCACACACATACTTAAGTCTTTGCAAAATGCTTGCCCATCAAAAAGAAACCGGAATAGCCACTTCCTTGTATTAGACTTGTGCAGGTCTTCCTCCCGCACTGGATCATCAGTTCGTATCATGGTCCCAGACCAGTTCTTGTTCAGCACTGTATCTACCTCTGCCTTCCCAATATCTAATGCATGGTTTTACACTTGGTGGGTACCAAAAAAGTGCAATCATAAATATTATAAATTAAAATTTGGAAAAGAAACTTCCAAAATGCTAACAATAATATGTAAATACTGCATGAGAAAAATGTTGGATTCTACAAAAAAAAAAAAATACCAAAGCTCACAGACTCCCAGGGATGTGTACAATAAACAGCCCTGTGCTATGTGACTGAGGAAGGCCATAACTGAGGTTTGGAACTGATAACTGTTCCTACACAGCTGGAGAGGTTCTGGACCTCCTCTTGGATGCTGATGAGGCTCCCACTCAAGGATAAGGAGAGAAAAAAAGTCGAAGAAGCTACTGGCTGTGATGGTATATAAGTGTGACTTCATCTGCCAAATAGCTAAGGATCAGAAAAGGGACTTCAGGCAAAATTAGCTGATGAACAAGTAATCTAGAGGTCTTTTACAATGTTCATGTCATGGAAGAAGATTATCAGAACCATATATGTTGACTGCTTAACTCAGAAGAAATCAAAAGGGAATTATGGAGTTTTATTGTACTTCTCTGGGGTGTAAAAACACAAGTGAACCATAGGATCCAAATTGGGATCACTGAGAACAAGTCATAGCAAATAACTTCAATTTCAAGCTTGGATATGATTCCAAGCTTGGAACATTGGAGAAATATCTAATCTATTGAGTTAGTTCATAGTGGTTTCGGCAGAAGTCCCTCATGACATACTTGAGTTGGATGCCATTTGAGGTCCTACCAGCTCCTCCCAGGTTGAGTTGACTGCATTCTCTTCTGTGACCTCTTCACTAGAGCATACTAGCAGTGAAGCACTTGTCATGCTGCATTTACCTGTTAACATGTCAATCATTCCTAATTTACAAACTCAGGGGTTTTCATTTTCCATCATAGCATCTAGCCCAGAATAAAATATTCTTAAAATTTGTGGAATGAATGAGTGAATAGAATTTCAAGTATAAGGTTAACAGATTGGGACTAACCTATCTGGATAGAGTGTTACTGTGTTTTTTCTTTGAAATTGTTCAGTTCAACATTTTTATCAGTAACATAGGAGAGATGATTATCTAATTTATTCATAATGCAAGATTGAGAAAGACAGTTAACCTTAGAGATGACAGAATCAAGATAAGGATGATCTCAAAAGATGTAATAATGGTCCAGATAATGAAGTGAAATTTAATGGGAATGCATTAAAGTCCAGCATTGAAATATAAAACATCAAAGTCTTGAGTAAAATATGGAAGAGTTTTGACTTGATGGTAATCCATAGGAAGACGTTCTAATGGTTTTAGTGAATCACAAAGTGAACACAAGGCAACATTGTCATGAGAAACCAAAATAGATGTTGATAAGCTCAAGGTGCACTCATAGCATTCAACCTTCTCATCACCTGAGGCCATAGTCTCCAAGACCATATTGGGAGCAGAGGTGTCTGATTCAAGGTTCTAGTCCTTAATGAGAGAGACTGACAAAATAGAGGGTGTCCAGAAGAAAGTGATAAGGCTGGTAGATGGCTTTAAAATCCCTGGTCTGGTAGGAGCTGTTGAAAGAATAGGATGTTTAGTTTGGATAAGAGACACCTATGAAGTCATTTGATAAATAAATGACTGATGTGTGAAGGAAGGAATATACCTGCTGCTCTGTGTTATATCAGAGGCTAAATGTAGGGCTTATTGGTAGGTAGTTACTAGATTTTTAGCTGTAGGAAGGCCAGGAGTATGTGTGTCCTGTTCACCACTAGAGCCTCAGCACTTAACATAGTGACCAGTAGATAGTAGGGGTTCAGTAAATCAATACTGAATGAATAAATAACAATTCGAAAGAGAGCTTGACTCAGATCCCATTAGTCCTGAATTCAAATCCACTACTCCACCTAGGAATTGCACAACTTTGCGCAAGTATAGGTAACCTCTCTACACTTGTTTACACATGCTCAAATAGGGATAATAGTATCATTTCAAGTGATTCACATGATTTTTATGACTATCAAATCAAAAGTGATCATCTGAAATCTCTTTAAATAAAAATAGCAAAGTGCTCATTGGTTCAAGACGGTGGAATAGAAGGACGTGCACTCACTCCCTCTTGCGAGAGAACTGGAACCACAACTAACTGCTGAACAATCATTGACAGGAAGACACTGAAACTCACCAAAAAGCATACCCCACATCCAAAGACAAAGGAGAAACCGCAATGAGATGGTAGGAGGGGTGCAATCACAATAAAATCAAATCCCATAACTGCTGGGTAGGTGACTCACAAACTGGAGAACACATACCACAGAGTCCACCCACTGGAGTGAAGGTTCTGAGCCCACGTCAGGCTTCCGAACCTGGGGGTCTGGCAATGATGGGAGGAGGAATTCCTAGAGGATCAGACTTCGAAGGCTAGAGGGAGTTGATTGCAAGAATTCAACAGGACTGGGGGAAACAGAGTCTCCACTCTTGGAGGGCACACACAAAGTAGTGTGTGCATCAGGACCCAGGAGAAGGAGCAGTGACCCCATATGAGACTGAACTAGACCTACCAGCTAGTGTTGGAAGGTCTCCTGCAGAGGTGGAGGGTGGCTGTGGCTCACCAAGGGGACAAGAACACTGGCAGCAGAAGTTCGGGGAAGTATTCCTTGGCATGAGGCCTCCCAGAGTCCGCCATTAGCCCCACCAAAGAGCTGGGTAGGCTCCAGTGCTGAGTCGCATCAGGCCAAACAACCAACAGGGCGGGAACACAGCCCCACCCATCAGCAGACAAGCAGATTAAAGATTTACTGAGCTCTGCCCACCAGAGCAACACCCAGCTCTACCCACCACCAGTCCCTCCCATGAGGAAGCTTGTGTAAGCCTCTTAGATAGCCTCATCCACCAGAGGGCAAACAGCAGAAGCAAGAAGAACTACAATTCTGCAGGCTGGGGAATGAAAACCACATTCACAGAAAGGTAGACAAAATGAAAAGGCAGAGGACTATGTACCAGATGAAGGAACAAGATAAAACCCCAGAAAAACAACTAAATGAAGTGGAGATAGGCAACCTTCCAGAAAAAGAATTCACAATAATGATAGAGAAGATGATCCAGGACCTCAAAAAAAGAATGGAGGCAAAGATCAAGAAGATGCAAGAAAAGTTTAACAAAGACCTAGAAGAATTAAAGAACAAACAAACAGAGATGAACAACACAATAACTGAAATGAAAAAATACACTAGAAGGAATCAATAACAGAATAACTGAGGCAGAAGAAAAGATAAGTGACCTGAAAGACAGGATGGTGGAATTCACAGCCTTGGAACAAAATAAAGAAAAAAGAATGAAAAGAAATGAAGACAGCCTAAGAGACCTCTGAGACAACATTAAACACAATAACATTCGCTTTAGAGGGGTCCCAGAAGGAGGAGAGAGAGAGAAAGGACCTGAGAAAATATTTGAAGAGATTATAGTCAAAAACTTCCCTAACATGGGAAAGGAAAGAGCCACCCAAGTCCAGGAAGTGCAGAGAGTCCCAGGCAGGATAAACCCAAGGAGAAACATGCCAAGACACATAGTAATCAAACTGACAAAAACTAAAGAAAAAGAAAAATTATTGAAAGCTACAAGGGAAAAATGACAAATAACATTCAAGGGAACTCCCATAAGGTTAAGAGCTGATTTCTCAGCAGAAACTCTACAAGCCAGAAGGAATGGCACAATATATTTAAAGTGATGAAAGGGAAGAACCTACAACCAAGATTACTCTACCCGGCAAGGATCTCATTCCGATTCAACAGAGAAATCAACAGCTTTACAGACAAGCAAAAGCTAAGAGAATTCAGCACCACCAAACCAGCTCTACAACAATATATATTTATATGTATATATACACATAACTGAATCATCTTTCTGTACACCAGAAACTAACAACAAAAAAAGAAGAGAAATGCAAATATTATTTACCTTATAAATAGTTTTTAAAATACTGATTACATGTTGAAATGATCATATTCAGGATATGGGTTAAAAAATGTATTATTAAAATAAAAAAATAGCAAAGTGCTGTGTAAATGACATGTACTAATATTAAGATACAACACTATTAAGTTCACTGTGAAGAAGGACATTCTAGTTATTAAATCTTTTAAACAATGGAATGGGTTCCCTTAGGAATTTACCAACTCCTACTCACTGCAAGTTGTCAAGCAAGGTTGGGTGACACCTCCTAAAAATGTGGTAGAAGTCAAGTTTTGCTTTATATGAGATATCCAACTGGATGACCATTAAGGTGCCCTTCAAAGTTAAGATTTTTTTTATTGTGGGCAGTGTTATCCATCCTTTCTAGCCTAACTTCACCAATCCCCTCAATGTCCATTTCAAAATTCTAAGCATCTTCTGATGCTCCTCTGGATGGACTCTCAGAAGTTTCAGGCATACTTCTTTCAGCTGGTTTAATACCAACCACATTGGTAGCAACTCCAACTCTTTAAGACTTCCAAGTAATGAATTTGTTATGGGCTTCCCTGGAGCTAAAGTTCCTATCTTTTTCTAACACATCTGAGGCAAGTGACATTCCTGGTAGTAACAGTGGCTTTTAATGGCAGCCATTCTCACCAAGGTGAGAGGAGGAGCAATTCCTTTTATGGAGGGCATATCAGAATGGAGAAGGGAATGTAAAAGACCTCTTTGGTAGATTCTACAATGTCATATCCTCCCCACTTTGAGAATTGCTCTGGATAGGTTAAAAAATCTTGTCTGTAACTGCATTAGGCCCTGTGTAATAGAAATCTTTCAGTGACTTAACAAATGTGAGATCTAAGGGTATGCAGTTCAAGGCTGTTTCAGCTACTTGAGAAAAACATTGAGAAACAAGACTGAGTCTAGTTTCTGGGTTTGTCATCTATAGCGTGTCACTAACCCTCATGATCATAGAACGGCTGCTTCTTCTCCAAACATTACATCTGTATTTCAGGCAAGAAAACCAAAGAAAACAAAGGGCAAACAAACAAAGCCATTGGAGATTATCCTGTTTTAAAGAGTTTTCCAAGAAGTCCCAAGGAATGACTTCCACTTATATTTCATTGAAAAGGTGGAAGAGTGAATTTTTTTTCATCTTTTTCTTTTTTACTTTTTTTTTTTTTGCTACTTCTTTGAGATTTAATACATATATTTTAAATAAATGAAAAAAATTCAAAGCCAGAAACAAAAAATGATGATTCAAAAATATAATACTTAACCCCAAAAGTAAGTAAATTAGCTTATTTGCAAGTGTAAAACCAACCCCTTTATTTTTTAAAAATTATTTTTTATTGGAGTACAGTTGCTTTACAATGTTGTGTTAGTTTCTAATGTACAGCAAAATGAATTGGCTATACATATACATATATGCCCTCTTTTTTGGATTTCCTTCCCATTTAGGTCACCACAGTTCATTAAGTAGAGTTCTCTGTGCTATACAGTAGGTTCTCATTAGTTATCTACTTTATACATAGTATCAATAGTGTATATGTGTCACTCCCAAGGGAGATTGAATATTTTAACTGAATACGTTGTCGCCCCAAATAAACCAGGATTCTGTGTATAAGAAAAGAGAATGGATGATAATTAGGCAATTAGCAATGGCAGTCACAGTTTCCTAATATATATATATATATTTATATATATTTATACATATATATATAAAATTATCTTCAGATTCTTTTTCATTGTAAGTTATTACAAGATACTGAATATAGTTCCCTGTGCTATATATTGGGTCCTGTTGTTTATCTGTTTTATGTATAGTAGTGTGTATATGTTAATTCCAAATTCCTAATTTATCCCTCCCCCAGCTTCCTGTTTGGTAACCATAAGTTTGTTTTCTATGTCTGTGAGTTTATTTCTGTTTTGTAAATAAGTTCATTTGTATCATTATTTTAGATTCCACATGTTAAGTGATATATGATATTTGTCTTTCTCTGTCTGACTGACTTCACTTAGTATGATAATCTCTAGGTCCATCCATGTTTCTGCAAATGGCATTATTTTGGTCTTTTTTTATGGCTGAGTAGAATTCCATTGTATATATGTACCACATCTTCTTTATCCATTCATCTGTCAATGGACGTTTAGTTTGCTTCCATGTCTTAGCTATTGTAAATAGTGCTGCTGTGAATGCTGGGATGCATGTATCTTTTTAAATTAGGGTTTAAAATTAGAGTTTTAGAGTTTTCACCCTTGACTCATAATTGGAAGTTTGTACCTTTTGATTCCCCTTCACCCATTTCACCCACACTTTACCCCCTCAGATTCACTCTTAGGGACCTAAGACTCTAATGCCAAAAGAGGAATTCTCTTTGCCTCTTGTTGGAGCTTAGAAGAAAAATTAGTAGAGCCCCTGAGCACAAAAACACACTTCCTATCTATTCTTGGAGTTGCCTCCAGTCAGCCTTAAGTGGGATTTCCTTGGAAACCAGCCCTATAAGACAGTCCCACCAACTTCCTGGCCCCAGATGATTCCCACTCCATTTTTCATTTGCAACATGAGCAACACTAAGGAACTGAGGAGATGAAAATATTCAGGTCCTCTTCTGTTCCAAAATGATTATGAAACATCTGTTTACATTGTGAGGGCCTACTTGGAGAGGACATTTCATGAGCTTGTGGTAGATAAGGACAAATAAATACATGAGAAAGAAAAAAAAAGCAAATGCCATGGGAGAAAATCACTCTAAACCAAAATGTGTTAGCTCTATTAATAAATTGCTTATTTAATATGGGAATGATCTTATGATTTACAATGACCAGAGTTTTGTATAGAAAAGAATAAAAAATATTTTTCTGCCATTTGACTAGATCATAGACATTTTCCCCCCAAAGCACAATACCTTTGGAAATCTCCCTATAAACATGATAATTGTTTAAATTTATGTGCTAAATTAAAGTTCCAATATTCATAAACAACACATAAGTTTTTTTTGTAACCTAGACCCATTTTAAGAATTGTAGCTCAGCATTGCACTGAACAGTTTAGGAAGACATTTTGACATTTGTAGGATACCATGAAGAAAAAAGAAGTAGTCAGGAGTAAGTACACCTGGGTTTTGCCTCTATAAATAAAAGTGTAATCTAGGGCTTGAGTCTTTACTTCCAGGGTCCAAGTTTTTTCATCTGCAAAACAGAAGGGGGCAGGATAGACGGTTTGCAAAGTTCTTCCCTTTCGTCATTATGATTTCTGGGTTAAAAATGAGTAGCAAAAGAACTATAGATAAATTGGTCAAATATCTGCTTGTCCAGGTGTTATGACTCTAAGCAAACCAGCACAGGTCCTCTTGAAAGGCAGATATTTCTTTGCAGAAACCTCATGGAAATCCAATTGCATATCTTTTTAAAAAAACATGCTATTGCTTTTTTATGCCTTAAACAGACTCCCTGCTGTTGGGTGAGGCTCTGGGCTCTTGTATCTACTCTGTATGTCCCAATGTTTCTATTTGGTCCCCTGGACATGAACATGTCTATTTCCCCTCCACAGCTAAGGCTGGTGACAAAATGAATATTTATGAGTGCCTCCTATGTGCTAAGCACTGTTCTGGGTGCTCAGGAATACAGTGGTGACAAAGCAGATAATATCCCTGCTTGCTTTTATGGAGTTTACATTCTAGTAGAACTAAGCAAAGAAATATGAAGAGAAATAAACTAGCAGAGGGAAGGTAAATTAGAAAAGACAGGGAAACAAAGCAAACCCCAGATGGAAGTACAAAGTGTTTGAATAAGAGAATGGTCAGTTTCTTTCAGAAATCTCTCCTCTCATTTCCCCTTTTGTTTATTAAAAAAAAAAAAGTTGTTAGTGGCCTTCGATATAGAATATGGTGTGAAATGAATATCTTAAGAAATCACATACCTAAAAGAATCACTGATTTTGCCATGCAGCCAGGTTTAGCTTCAGCAGTGCAGATTCTGTATGGTGTAATATTGGATTAACCAAAGTTGGGAGTTTGCCAGGTAAGGACAGTAGAGGAAAATAGGGGCATAGGAGGTGAAGGTGAATCTGGGACATGGTATATGGTAACAATAAGAATCAAAGAACTGTTAAATTTGGACTGTAGAACAGTAAGTGAATTGAAAAAAAAATAGGAGGTAGTGGTCAGAAAATGGGAATCTTGATATCAAAATTATGATTAGGAGTATATAGTCAAGGATATATTGTACAGCACAGGGAATATAGCCAATATTTTATAGTAACTTTACAAGGAGTATAATCTATAAAAATTTTGAATCACTATGTTGTACATCTAAAACTAATTTAATATTGTAAGTCAAGTATACCACAATAAAAATAAATAAATAAATCGAAACAAACA
Organism: Eubalaena glacialis; assembly: GCF_028564815.1. Lineage (NCBI taxonomy): Eukaryota > Metazoa > Chordata > Mammalia > Artiodactyla > Balaenidae > Eubalaena > Eubalaena glacialis. The sequence goes on from NC_083718.1 coordinate 106,044,158, forward strand.
AAATCCTATAGCAGAATCATTAACATTTGCTAACCCTGCTCCAAATAAATAGATAGACTTCTGAGGGTATAAACAAGTACTAATGAAAGAAACACCATATCCTGATGAGCTGAAATACCCCAACTAATCTTGCCATCTCATCCAATTTAAACATCATATGTTCAAAGGTTAATTGAATTATAGAAAGATTTTATAAAGATATCTCACATTTGTAAAGTGCTTTATAATTTTGTTAATTCTTTAATATGTTTTATCTCAAGTGAGCCACTTAACAATTCTAAGTACTCAAGTTGAGTATTTTTATCTCCATTAAATGAGGAAGAAACTGAGGGTCAGAGAGGTTAACTGATCTCCTCAAAAACACACAGCTAGGTAATAGGAAAACTAGGACTAGAAGTGAAGTTTTCTGATTCCATGTTTAGTGCCCTTTCTGCATTAGCACAGTGTCTACTTTTGAAACAACCTCAGTTCAGCTCAACTGCAGACCTTTTTTGGTCTTCCTGTACCAGTGACTGTCCAGGAAAACCTTATGGATAACTTAGGCATCACCTTTTCCTGGGATGTGGTATTGTCAGATGCAAACTATTTTTATCCTTTTTGCTTCTGATGTCACAGAACAAACTTTCCATTTCCAAATCACACTTAAAATTCACTGCCCTGATAAGCAAATATATTTGTAAGAAGTAATGTTGTGAAGTAAATCAACTGAATTCAAAAATTCCCTCTGTATATTTTTGTTGGCTCAGAACATAAGCTGTGGAAATTCCAAGACTGCCATATAAAAAATTAGAAAAGCTTGCCTGTGATTTGCCACATTAGCTAAAATAGGACTTAAGGAGAATATCCTGTTTTTGAAGACTTTGTGCCAGGATAAATAAGGTAAATACTACGTGATTAAAATCTTTAAAAATGAAATTATAGCAAAAATTTCAATGTTCTTATGGAGATTAAAAGTATTTTCTATAAATGTTCTAGGTAAGCTTTTAAGAAGCCCAGAGGGAAATAAATATACAGGGAGAAATGCTGAATGTAAAAATGAAAGTAGACAGCTTTGACCTAAAAGATTTCCCACTTGAAGGATTCAGGCACCTAAGAATCTATGGGCTCTGCTATTTCCTCCAAATCGGGACGGAGGCCATGTTTGCCTCATATGACAATAATCTTCTTAAGCCAGATGGCACTGGGCAACCTGACATTTTCCATGCCTCTCAGGATTCTGCAGGAGCAGCAATGGATTTGGCAATTTTATTCTCTTCTCAGGGATGTTCTTAAATTTTTTCAGGGAATTGCTATAACACCCTTTCTTTTCAGATTAGCAAACTGGACAAAACTTAGAAGTAATTGTGCTGTGTAACTTATCTTCAAAGCAGTCAATCCAGAAAGACCACTGTGAAGGTCTATTGGACAAAAGTTTCAAGACCATAAATGAGATGTTTGTGTTGGAAGAGATCTGAAAATCATCTAGTCCTGTGGTTCTCAACCACAGAGCAGTGATCAGGTGTAAGAGCTGCTCTTTGGAAAGTATTTATTTTTTAAAAATAGATTAGATTGCAGATAATTCCTATGACGGTCATCAGGCTTACTCACTTGCATTCTGAAATGCTTTCCTGATTGGGAGTAAAGAGGTGGAGTCAAACAGCAAGTTTCCTGTGAATTGCTCATAACCCAGAGTCTATCTTATCTGCTACATGGTGAGTAAGAAAACAGACATTCTGTTAATTATTATAGTTGTTGCAATTAGGAAAAAAAAGACTGCAATCTTTTTTTTTAAAGTTATTTATTTATTTATTTATTTATTTATTTTGGCTGCGTTGGGTCTCCGTCTCAGTTGCTGCATGCGGGCTTTCTCTAGTTGCAGTGAGCGGGGGTTACTCTTCGTTGTGGTGTGTGGGCTTCTCATTGAGGTGGCTTCTCTTGTTGCAGAGCACGGGGTCTAGGCACTCGGGCTTCAGTAGTTGCAGCGCATGGGCTCAGTAGTTGTGGCGCATGCGCCTAGTTGCTCCGCGGCATGTGGGATCTTCCCGGACCAGGGATCGAACCCGTGTCCCCTGCATTGACAGGCAGATTCTTAACCACTGCACCACCAGGGAAGTCCCAAGGCTGAAATCTTATTTGTCTTGCATCCTTGCAAAATATTTATAGGTTTCACCCAAATCTGGGTTTGTGAAAACGAAAATCATCCATCCTATACTATGGTGGAGAAAAATCTGAGTCCCTCTGATGAAGCCCAACCCCATCCAATGTAAATGCAGCAAACAGTGACCACCGGAATCACAGGGAGCAGCAGCTTGGCTGGGGCTGGAACTCAAATCCTGAGTGAGCTCTTTCCACTAATCTCTGGTGACACCAGAACATCTGCCTTTAGGGTTGGTTATACATTACAAACAAAATAATTTTGAGTAGTTTCATTGAATATCAGCAAGGAAAAGGAATGCATGACTATTTTGAGGAAAAGGACATAAAAATAATTCTTTAAAGATCAGACATACGAAGAACGTAAAAGAGATGATAATAAATTTACAGAATGTAGCATTTGATTTATTGTAGAAAAAAAGAGTAACATCTAAAATATTTCCCAAATAATATCTTGTAGGCATAATATATTCTTCCTCTGTGGCCCTTAACAAGTCTGTTATCTTATTCATTTTGACATTATCCTTGGGAGGAAGGCCCACTTTACAGAATGTAAACAGTAAAGAGAGTGTTTCGTGGTTTTCCAGGATTATATATTTGGAGGCATGATGGTACTGCAAATCCTGGTTCCACCACTTTTTCTTTCTGAGCAACCCAAGGGAAGTTACTTTGCCTCTCTAGGCAAAGGTTTCCCCATCTATAAAATAGGATTAAAAATAACACCCATCTAATAGGATTGTCTCAAGGGTTACATAAGATCATGCAAATAGAGTTAACAACACATTTCATGGTAAACAGAAAATACTCAATAAATATCAGCTACTCCAGAAAGAAAGGGAGAGCATATGTGAACTGTGATTTGTGATCTGCTTCTATTGGATTCTTTGGTAAACTGATGAGACACCATCCAAAATACACCAATCTTTTAAAATAATTTTTGGCCAATTATGTAAACCAGACTGTCTACAGTTTTGGATCATGAAGAGAGGAAGAATGGGGAAATTGAGTGACCGTATGTGAATTTGCCCTATTCTCCATTTTCTGTGTTGCTGGTGTGTGTGTGTGTGTTTGTGTGTGTGTGTGTGGTGATTATTACTGGAAAATAGTCTTCTGGAATCTGAACCAGAAGGTCACGGTATCATCTTGAAATCTGCCCATCACATAGTGTAACCTGGGGATGAGATTGACATGGAGAGATTCAGAACACTGCCTCAACACTGGGCAAATGATGTTCTATAACAGTGTGGTCCCAAGTGTGGTCCCCAGACCAGCAGCAACAGCATCACCTGAAAACTTATTAGAAATAAAATTTTCAGACCTTGCCCCAGATACTGAATCAGCAACACTGGGGGTGGGGCCCAGCAATCTGTGTGATTGTGGTGCTGCTAAAGTATGAAAACCACTGTTCTCCAAAGAGTCCTCCCCAAGGAAATCCCCTTTTCTTCCTAGGCTATTGAACAAAAGCTACCAGAAACATATTCCTATGGCCTAACCTACTTCTTAGCACAGAGCCTCCATATGTATCAATAGTTTTGTTCTGGAGAATATTAAATCACGGAAAGAAGTGTCAAGATGAAATTAACATTATTTTATGTATTTGATCCAAAAAATTTTAAAATGAGGGAAATCTGAGGCATAATATTCTAAGTTCCTATTGTAGTTTGCTTTTTCCTCTAGGTTTAATAGCTTAACAACTTTTGAACTGGACAAGATCTTGGCACTTGTCTAATCCAACTAAAGCCCAGAAGAGCCATCATGTGCCCAAGTACATGAGGTTGTTTACAGCAGAAATCATAATTACAACCCAGGCCTTTGGCCTAAAATTAGCTCACTGCTTTTCCAGTGGACTAATACACTGTACTACTTTTTGAAAGATAAAAATGCCATGGAAATTGAGGGAACTTAAGAGAATTTTTTTCTGAAATTCTAATCTGGCCTATCCCTAAACCCAGTTTCCTAATGTTTTTACAGGTTCTGTAAAAGACATCTGCTCAAGTGACTGGTGACATTGCTATTGTCCAAAAAGTCATAGAGGAAATTTTCCTAAAAATCATAGGGTTAGATGGTGGATGGTTGGATAAAAACCATTGGGTAGGGGATCAAAATCTCTCAGGTAAAGAATTACAGTTTTTAAAACCTCTTCCACTCCCCAAACACACACACTCCTGCATCCCAGGAAACTCTAAGAGAAGCCTCCTCCTCCCTCTCCCCAAGTTGAGATTCAATCATTGCTCCTGAAGTAAGTCTCCATGGTGAATTCCAGGATGCATTCTTCCTCCCAAGAGGATTCTTTGATTTAGCATGAAGTTCAAAGCCCCTGTAAAAGATAGAAATGTTCGTGTAAGAATGTCTGGAATGGCTGTATCAGGCTTTCTTGGGGACTGAGAACCTTGCGTTGATAAGAGAGGTATTGCAGTGTGGTCACTGGGGCTGCCATGTGACGGTATCAGAAGAATGTAGTAGCTTTGTGTGGAATAACATTGAAACAATACATACAAAATGACTAAGTCAGTTACAAAATGTAATTGTTCTAACACTCAGATTATTATCGTTAAGTATTTATAAAATATTTTCGAGGACTCTATCATAAGACGGTTTTACTCTATTTTCTTTTCCCAGCAGATTTAAACCTGGTCTCCCTCCTCACAAGCCCATGGCGTCAGGCTTTCCATATGTTTCACATATGAGGGGTACCAATTAAAAGCGTTATCACCCTTTTCTTGACAGATCTTCAGGAGTCAATCATCTTCCTAGAAATTCACCTTAAGACCTTCGTTAGCAAGTTGTATGCATTTGATTTTGCCTGATTTTAATACAGAGGTGCTATTTCTAGTACACCAGGAAACAGTTAAATGAGATCAGCTAGAGTTGCCTTCAGCCAACAGGGAACTTGTATATCCCCCTTCACTAACCTTGCATTTGATTACACTATAATCACAAAGGAGGGAATGGTTAGATGGCCCACAGTAAATATAATACAACAAATCTAACCCACTTTCCAGTTTCAGGATAGGACAAGCTTGTGGAGACAATGTGACATGATGCTAAGAATGGAGAAGAACCTTGTAGTCAGAAGAGAAAGTTTCACTCTTTACTGAGTAACGGTAGGCAGCTCAAAGTCTGATCTTTCCATCACCTGTTAAATGAAGATGGTAATGACAGTACCAGCTTTACATATAAGAAAAAGTGGCCACCAACACCCAAACTAGAGTGTTTTAAATATATTCTAGCCTTATCATCAGCAATTCTACTCCTGGAGTAGAATTATAGGGTCCAAAGAGATTCTTACACAGATCCTTAAGGGTCATATACATGGACATTGACTTCAGCATCCTTTGGAGTGAGGTAACTAGAGGTAATCTGGGTGCACATCACTGAGAGAATGCGTAGAGGAAGTTATTTGTCATTAAGTAAATGTATCATAGGGAAAATGTACACATCGTATGGTAGTTAGAAGCAAGGGACTAAATGTACACAGAGTACATGGATGAATCTTAAATATATGGTCCTGAGTAAAAGAAAATTTTAAAGTAAATAGAATTATAAAACATAAATTAAATGTAGACAAAAACATATGCATTTTGCAAGAACACGTACAAACCAAAAGGTACAGAATGAATACATTATAATGGCTACCTGTGGGGAGGTGGAATGGGAATGAGCAATAGGAATAAAATGGAAAAAAAGAAAAAATAAAAGAGGAGTCTTGCTTTGACCAGTGATGATAATGTGCCAGCAACTGAGGGAATCATTAACTCAATCCTCTGATGTCCAGACAGGGAAAAAAAATATTATATAAATGGTATTTGTTAAGAAGATAATTGTTACCTCCCCGCCAAACTCTTCATCTCTTTCTTTCAACTCTTCATTGAAGAATTTTCCTTCCTTTGATCCTCATTCATTAACTATAGCAATTCTTCCATTAGAAAAATTGATATGAATAACTTATTTATATACTGTTTTTTGTATCCCATTGTCTTATTCATTCTAATACTATTTTTTTATTACTAGATAGAAAGAAAAGCTTAAAATAAAAGGCTTTCCCTTTTATGGTGGAATTTAACACCAAGGCAAATGGGTGGACTCTTTGAGGGCATGGTGGGTCCTCCACTGGTGCCAGGTCACAGACATTAAATGTCATCAGAGACCTGTGACTGTAGATTGAAAATTTGAATAAGATCTCATATATAATCAAAAAATATCACAAGTGGCTGATTATTCTCTTCTCTCTTTGAAGGTTGGCTTAAATTAGAAGCTTTCAGGTCAAAGTGGTCCCCCTACCATTCTTCCCCAACACACACATGGCTTATTCAGTGAATATATCTACTTTAATCTACTAATGCCTTTGCGATTTTGTAAGTGGAGTGATACAGGAGAAATGAGGTACAGTTGAAAGACTTGAATAACTAGGACTTGGGGGTAACAAATAAAAGACTGATTAAGGTAAAACGCAGTTTAGTGGATGCACGTCCAGTTTGTTGCCCAGCAAAATTTCTCTCATCAGTCACCCTCACACTGCCTAGTCATCTTGTTTACCCCCACCGAGGAAGTGAAGGAGTTACAGTGAGAGGCTCTCTTTTATGTATTAACAAAAGGGCAGGCGTTTGTAGGTGTAATGTGGAGGAGGTTTCTTATTCTGTGGATTATGTTTAACTTGTCACCTTGTCATCCTTCTTCTGTGTTTCTTATATTCCCCCTTTAACATCTTCATGTTGTTTTACTGACTCCTTTTTCCATGAGATGTTAAGGGTCATCAAGCTTTCATAGCCATTGTCAAGACACTGTCAGTTTTTCAGGAAAATCACTCACTGCACTTGTCCCCTTCTACCTGGTAACTTCTTTGTGATATTTAAAGTGTTGAAGACTCTTCTTGTTCTTTCCTCATTTTGATTACTCAGTCTCCCAGATCTTCTAAGGCAATGAAAGAGCATAATATCTGGCCTGCCCGCAAGAGATTTATCTTCCAAAATATCTTTCAAAAATAGTTTACAGTAAGAGCATTGACAAATAGGAGCCTTAGACATCTCTTGCTCTCTCTCTCTCGCTGTCTCTTTTTTTTACTTGATTTAGGAGCATTTCTGTAATAATTATTTCACCAGCATGCTCTGTGACTTCTAAGAAACATCCAAATATTGAGTAAAATAAAGAATTTTAAGACACCATTATTTATGTTATACTGAGTTAAGTGGATGAATTTAATTTTAGTCATCTGTGGGAGTTTAAATTCTGTTATGATGTCCAAATAAGAATAAAATTCCATCTATATTATTTGCCTGGATTTCCTGTGGCCTAGTATTGCAGAGCACTGGAAAGTTCCATACAGAAATGTGTTGACCAGGCTGGATGCTGCCAGTTGCTCTAACCAGTCACAAGCCATGGTTAGAAATTAAAGGCACAGGAAGGTTGATTATTTTCCCTCTTGGTTTCTAAGGAAATACTGCTCGAATTTATGGACCCAAAGGGAAGAATGGGGTAGATGAATGATATTTTGTAATGATAAGAGCAGGTGTTGGTCATGGTATAGCCTTCTCTTGTCGTCTTGAGGAGCAGTTCAGACAACCAGCTTTCCTTAAATACATTTCTACTCTGATGCCTGGACTGAAATATACAATGTACAACTCTTTAAAAATCCTATGATTCAAAGCATAATCTTCATTTTCTGTTTCCCCTCAGAATGATTTGTCAGAAAAGAAAAGAACTGTGTCAAACAAATCTCCAGAAAAGCAAAACAACATAACCAATGAAGTCAATCATTTCTTTGATCATTTTCTTTATATTATCTTAATAATTTCTTACAGGAAAATCCAAAATCTACATTTCAAATGTTCTTACCGCTGACATGGGAGCAAATACATGGTTTGCTGGCTTTTCCCCCACAAGCCTTGATGTCACCAACCACATGATGTGGAATAAGATAGGGCTGAAACATTAATGTGAGAACTGGGAGAAGGTCCAGTAAGAAGGCAGTTGTGTTGGAGTTAATGGAAATGATGCGGGGAGGGGGAGTGGGAAAGCACCAGTCAAAGGTGGTAAGGAGTTGGGAAACACGGCTGAGAAATAAGCTGAGGGAGAGATTTGGACTTGTGCTCTTTTCTATCCATCCTTATTGCACTAAGAAGGGCAATAAGGATGTTTGCTGTATTGCCACTGCAGGACAGAAAACCAGCCAGGTCAGTGCAATGTTAGCCAGAAACAACAGAGCAGTGCCAGAGGCCAGCTAGAGGGGAAGTGGGTAACAACATATCCAGAAAGAGCAGCAGCCCCTGAGAATTCCTTCTACCCTTTCCCTCCTCTTTCCATATGCTGCCGTTGTGCTAGCTTTGCAATGTGTCAACTTAGCTAGTATGAACTACATTTCCAAGAATTCTTTTTCTCTGTATTTCCAGTTAAAGACTTTTGCACAATATTGGATAGTAGAAGTGACACAGCATTCAGATTGGCTTGGTTTGGTTTGGTTTTGGGTTTTTTTTTTTTTTTTTCTTTTTTTCCACTCAGAATGTCAGAGCAAGATAACCAGGAGTTTTTGAAGCTCATGAACATTGTCACCTTGCTGGCTTACTTCATGGACATGCAAATGATCCAGATTCTCCTAGAAACTCCTTCATCTTTTCTGATTCAAGAGCTAGATGTTTTGGGTCCACGATGAAGGGTTCCAACATCTCACTGCCTTGAGGTTGAAAGCAGTGAGAACTGACACGGCTTCCCATCCATCATTGCAGGTTCCAACTCATGCTTATGAGCTCCAGTTTTTCCTTGCTGTCTCTGACTTTATGTCCACATTTCCTTTCTGACTGACTTCTCTCCAGACTTCAAACTCCAGCATCAGAAATGAAGACAACAGCCCTGCAGAGGCTGTTTAACCAGCTCTTTCCACTGTGTAGGCTTGAATCACCATAACAAATCCATTAATATAGTGAAATAGATGTATCTCCTTCAAGTGATTCTCCCTAGACTATACAGACATCCAGTATGTTACAAGCAAAAGAAAAAGCTTTCAGAAAGGACAGTCCCCTAGGTAAAGGCATGACAAAATTTGTCAAGGAACAGGGTCAACTGTGGAGAAGAGGAATGGCAAAGAGGTCATGAAAGAGTCTTGATCCCCTCCTGGGATGACTTTCCCATTCTACCCCTATTCCTGAAATTTACCACAAGGATCACAGTTAGCCTGGAATTTAACCTTTTCATGAAAGCTAGCTGATACTCCCAGAGGACTATGAGCTCACAGGCACACTAACAAGACATCTGATACCGGGATTAAAAAACAAACTGAAAAACTTATACCTGAAAAATTAGGCTAATTAACCAGAGAGATAAATTATTTAAATTAAGCGTTATAATTGTCTTCAAAAAGATGAGGAAGATATTATTAACATAAAGAAAGAACTAGCAGTTATAGAGTATAACCAAGTGGAAATACTGTAGCAGAAATATAAAATTTGAAATAAAGAACTCAATACATGGTATAATAGAAGAATAAATACAGTTGAAGAACAAGTTAGTGAGCTGAAAGGTGAGAATGAAGAAATCTATGAAAGCACTAGGAAGAAAGTTGTGGAAAATATAAAGGAAGATTTAATAAGAGATGTGAAGAACAGAATTAGAAGAGTCAACATTTATATGAGAGTCACAGAAAAAGGGAGAAAAACAATAAAAAGGAAAGGGCTACTTGAAAGAATGTAGACCAATTATTTCCCAGAGTTAGAGAAAGATGTAAGACCTTGGAATGAAAGGGCTCATAAAGTATAAAATGGCATAAATAAGAAAAAAACTGTACTTAAACATCTTATAAGAAAATGTTAAAAATTAAAAGACAGAAAAAAATTCTAAAATGCTGCTGGGACAAACTGCAGATCACCTATAAAGAAGTAAGTATAAAAGTAATATCAGATTTTGCAACAGTAACCTAAATGCAAGAAAACAGTAGATATTGTTTTGAAAGAAAAGAACTTCATTTTTGTACTTTCACAGCCAACTAAGCTATTACTGAAATGTGACAGAAAAATTTCTTTGGGGGCATATAAGGTCTCAGAAGTTTACTGCACAAGAACTTAAAAAAAAAAAACCTTTGGAGAAAGTGCTTTAGCAAAAAGAGCAAGAAATTCAGAAGGAAGCTATAAAATACATAGTGTTTCAGTTAACCAGTACTGCATAACCAATCTCCCCAAAACAATAGCATTTCTTTTGCTCACTAGTCTACAAACTAGGCAGGGCTCTGGGGACAGCTCTCTCTACCCGCTTTTGCAGTGGCTCAAAGGTTGGTGTTGAGAATTGTCTAAAGATTCACTCACTCGTGTGACTGGCTCCTGGGCTGAAGAAGACCCAATCACCTGAAGAGTGGAACAGCTGGAACTGCATCAGTATCTCAAATGTAGCGCTGACTCTCCACGTGATCTTTCCAGCACAGGGACTTCAAGGTAGCCAAACGTATCACATATTGACTCAGGACTCCCAAGGCATGTGCCTCAAGAGAAAAAGCCAAGTGGAAGTCGTATTGCTTTTTGACCTAGCCTATTCCATCTTGTCTGTCAAGTACGAATATGAGATTTTACCTTGTTTACAAGCTAACAAGTTAGCCTGCCACATTTTTATGAATGGTGGCAGAAGGCACAAGACTCCTGGGTCAAAGACAAAGGATAGATCATTATTGCAGTAATAGCAGTAGATGGAGAATAAACATTTTCTTCCGCTAATGCCTGGAGCCCCAGTTCCACAGGGTGATGCACAGAGGGTCACGTGACAACTCCTCATACACTGGGTTGCATTACAGAAGAGGAGCATTGATCTTAAGAAATACACATATATTTTACTGGACAGTAAACATGCTCATCCTTTGCTCTGGAGAGAGAAACTATCTCTATCCCAAGACTTTAAGCAAATCTGTCCTTTGCTCTGGAGGGAGATAACTATTTTATCTTCTAAGTCAGTTTATTACATAAATATCCTTCAAAAGTTAGTCTAGAACAAATGTGGTCAATACCTCTGCTTGGAAGACATGATGAAATGCAAGAGACTGACAGAGAATTGTCTCTCAGGAGTCTCATTTCCACTGCATTTTATTTGTTAGAAGGATAAATATTTACTAAGGGAGATTGAGGCACAAGGACTTCTGCTTCCAACAAAGATGGAGTAACAAGGACCAGATTTACTCTCTAGTCTGAAACCAAAAACTGGACAAAATATATGAAACAATGGTTTTCAAGACATTGGAATTAGACAGTGAGTGATGGTAATCCCTGAGAAAACAAACAACATAAAGCCTATGATTGCTCCAGCTACTGACTTGAGAGAGTTTTCAGGCCTTGACATACGGAGAGGGATCACAGCAGAGCTCAGAAAATTCCCTGAGACAGAGCCGAGTGTCCAGGGAGATCAAGGCGGTTAGAGTTCCCAGGGCAGAGTACAGGAAAGGAGAGAGCTGTATCCAGAGATGGAACCATTGGACTAATAAGCTTACTAAAAGTTACTGCTATCTTAAAAAAAAAAGAAGAACTAAAAAACCAAAAGAATTCCAAGTCTCAAGATCATGTGTATCAACCCAGAACTAAAACTGCAGAAAATAACAATAGGCAAGAGCTAGAGGACAAAAGAGAATTTTTTTTCAAAAAAAGGAAATTAAAATGTGTTAAGATGCTTGTCTGTTTGTATAGGAGGGAAATATGAAGGGTAATAAATTGACAGAAAAAAATATGTGTAAGTAAACCATACAAAAAGAAAAATAGAGTATTATTTTTAATTGGCCAGATTATAATTTAATCTACCCAAACAGAGGCAGAAGAAAATAGTTTTTAAGGAAAACAAGGTAATTAGAATATATAAAATGAGCTAGCAGAAATGTTTTAACATAAGAGTAATTAAAATAAGAATATATGGATAAACTTACTGATCAAAAGAGGAGAGTCTTAGTTTATGTTTGCAAAACCAAGACCAGGAGTAAGTAGTTTACAAGAATCACCCAATTATAAGAAAAGGATAAAGAGAGTTGAAAGTAAAAGGAGAAAAGACAAATATGCACCAAAAGAAAGCCAGGATAGAAATTTTAATATCAAAATACACTTGAAAATAAAAACATCATAAGAGTTGAAGAGGGATATTCTCTAATGCTAAAAAAATGCATAATCATCCAAGAAGTAGCAACTGGTAATTGGAAATACTAACTCACCTCTCTCAGAAAGTGATATGTGAAGCAGAAAATTTCTTGAGAATTAAAATTAATTAGCTATGATGAAAAGAGCATGGGATTTGATATCAATTCAAATTGATCTCATCTCTATTGGGTTCCAGTTTTCATCTCTATTTCCTAGCTTTGCTGCTTTCAACAAGTCACTTATCTTTAAATGTCAGTATCCTCCTCAACGATAGGATACACAGTACCTAGCTGACCAGCTGTGTGACTTGTTTGCCTCTCTGAGTCTCAATCTCCAATTTCTATGGTAGATATTTAAAAGTACCTGCTATGCCAAACTCACCAGGTTGGTAAGCCTTAAATAAGAAAGTGTATGTAAAGTGTTTGGTGAAATGTGATGTCTAATTATTTTATTATTGTTGTTCTCATCATTATAGCAACAATTTGCTCACTGTTCAGCTGTACTGTTTTAAAAGTTAGAACATGTCAATGTAATAATATTATCATGTATGTCCACAGAATACATATATTTTCACACTATTTTTCACCACCCAAAGAGTTAGGTGTTAATATCCCCTCTGTAAAGACAATGACACTAATTCAGAGAGTTCACGGAACTTGACAAGGACCATCTAGCTAGAAAACTACAGAGCCTGTGTTGAACTCATATCATCTCAACACCACTGTTAAAATACACTATATTCACCAAGTAAAATACATGTAACAAACATTCTAATCAAACAGTGAAGTGACACTCTGGAATGAGTTAAAACTAGAAAAGGAGATGGCCCCTTAGCCCTTAATGAGGTGTGGAGGGCATAAGGAAGTCATTAGAGAAGCAGTCAGTTTTCAGTGTACCTCAGAGCATGAGAGAAACTGCAATGTCATAAATGCAGTGAGACGTCTACTTCCCTGAGTCCTCAGCCAATGGTAGCCAAGAATGGCACAGACAGCTTGATACTGTCAACTATTCCACACAATGCTCTATTTCAGAGGAAATGTATGGGGATAGTTTCCTCTCCTACACATGGCGTTTTCTCAGAAAGCACAAAATGAAACCAGATGCTGAAACAAAGGAATGGACTTTCTTAGCAGGGGTGGAACCAGTTGAATGCCCTTGTCTCTGTTCTCTCATTTATCAACAGCATCCAGGAACCCACTGCCTTTCTAAGCAGGAAAGGCACTCCATGTGCAATGGAGACAAGAGGATAAGAAGAAGAGTCTCAGTGGTGCGGTTGTTTGGAAGACACCCAAGGCATCTGTCAAGCCCCTTCTCTCAGTGTTAGTGAAAGGCAAGACTGGGTTAAAATTGTGAGGAAGCCACTGTAAGTCCTCTCCCCTCCCCCATCCCATATTTCAGAATCTTCTTGCTGGGAAAGTCCCATTTCCCTTTCCACTTACTGGCCAGCTTTCTCCTGCTTCCTCATTGCTCTGGCTACAAATCTCATTTTAATCATTTACACCTAGGGGTAAGAACAAAAGCTTTTGTTCTGGGGACCTTTGCTCTTCAAGCTCCATCTCCAGTTGTCGACTGAGAATCTCAGTCACCTTATTGAGGCAGTTTTGAGGAGAAAGAGGATGAGCTTTGGGTGAAAGAAGCTGAGGGTCCTTCCAGGCCTGTGAAATCTCAGAGCTGAGGTGTAGACTTCCTCCCAGGACTGCAGGGCAAAGGAGTGGGCAACTCCCTTTTCACTCACCAGCTGTGAGATCCAAATCGCACCATTTATTAACTGAGAATTTTGAGGAAGGAAATTTTGTGGCTACCATGTCAGTGAGGGGGAAAAAATCCCATTGGGGTAAGTGGGCTGTTTTACCAATCACAAAGAGGAAATTAAAATCTTTTCCCACTGAAGCATGTAGCTCTGCTATTTTGGGACAAGGAGTAATTAAACCAGTATTAGGAGAAAAGCAAACACAAATTATGAGAGTTTCTGATTAAATAACAACACACTTCAACCTCAGACCTTCCAGCAGAAGGTAAGACTTGGGAATAAACATGGTCCTAGCTTTTTTACTTTTAACCATAAAAGTTATCCACATTATGAACTTCTCAGGGGAAACTAGTTAACCAGAGCCTAACCTGCTGGGGTATTAGCAGAGCTGAACTGATTGAGGAAAGGAAATATCTAACTCCAGTCAGCTCTGTGTGGATGTAGGAAAATACTCACCTCCAGCCTGTTCCAGCCATTCTGTCCCACCTAAGGGGAGAGGGGGCAGGAAATGAGAAACACTTCTGAAGTTCCCAGTCCAGAGGCACAGGCTCACTAAAAGACTGAGACCTAATCATAGGACTATAGAACACTTTCCCTCCCCCACACCTCACCACCACATCACTAAAGGCCTCTTGACAGCAGTTCCTTTCACCTGCATCATGTCTAGCTATCAAGATACAGCAAGGATGTGGAGCAACAGGAACTCTCATACATTACTGATGGGAATGCAAAATGGTACAGGCACTTTGGAAGACAGTTTGGTAGTTTCTTACAAAACTAAATATACTCTTACCGTATGATGCAGCAATCATACTCCTTGGTATTTACCTAAATGAGTTGAAAACTTATGTCCACACACAAGCCTGCAAAAGGATAGTCACAGTGAAACGGAACAGGACCCTATGGTCCTTGACCCCCATGTCCTCTGCCTGCCTTTTTTCTATGGAAAAACTTTAGCTAAAGAATAAGTTTAATCAAAGAAGTCAGAAAACGCAGAAACAAAGGAAAACAGTCCAACAAGACTAAATAATAATAGTTTAGTCGTTAAGCATAGTCAAGGACTTTTAGTTCCTTCTCAAGGGCTATAGATAATATTCTGAGCCATATCCTGTGAGCTATCATATAGGTACTGAAACCCCTACCACGTAGAAAAAGTTAACTACATGATGACCAGACTGTAACCATGACATGAGCTGCCACAATTCTAAGAACTGGCCTCAAAGAAATAGGAAAAAACTGACCCTGGAACTGAAGATTTACTGTACTTAAAACAATCAAGATGACACTGATCAGACCACCCCATGACCAATTTCAAGATGGCTGTCAGAGCTGACTGTGCTGTTGCTACATGTAGCCCCCTCCCTCTGCCTATAAAAGCTCTTGCCCCCGATTGTCAGTTGGGAGGGAGTTGGCCTCTGGACAGGAGTCCGCCCTCCCCCACATTTGCCGGCATCCAAAATAAAGCAAACTTTCCTTTCCACCAATCTTGGCTCTTTATTGGCTTTTGAGCGGCGAGCAGCCGGACCCCACTTTCAGTTACAATAGCAGCTTTATTTATAATTGCCAAAACTTGGAAGCAACCAAGATGTCCTTTAGTAGATGACTAGATAAATAAACTGTGATACACCCAGACAATGAATATTATTCTGCACTAAAAAGAAGTGAGGTATCAAGCTATGAAAAGACACCAAAGAAACTTAAATTGTATTACTAAGTGAAAGAAGCTAATCTGAATAGGGTACAGACTGTATGATTCCAACTCTATGACATTCTGGAAAAGGCAAAACTATGGAGACGATAACAAGATCAGTAGTTGCAAAGAGTAGGCACAGGGAAGGATGAAAAGGCACAGCATGGAGGAATTTTAGGGAACTAAAAATACTCTGTGATTTTAAAAAGATGTATAAATATTATTATACATTTGTCCAAATCCATTGAATGTCCAACACCAAGGGTGAGCCCTTAGAACTTTGGATAATTATGATGTGTCAATGTAGATTCATCTGAAGTTAAAAATGTTCCATTCTGATGGGTGATGTTGATAGTGGGGTAGGCTATGTGCCTAAGGGGTGTATGGGAAATAGCTATACATTCCTCTCAATTTTATAAAAAAATATAAAGACTTTAAAAAAAGAAAGAACCATTTGGCCATGCTATCTCAGTGTCTGACCACTTCCACCAAAAAGAAAAAGAAACCCAAGTAAATGTCACTTTTCAGTACCAAATCTATGTGTAAGTTGCATGGCTATTTGTTTAATAACAAGGGAGTGTGGCTGGAAAGTCAGAGCTAGTGGTGGAACCTAAAGTGAGTGAAGACCACACAGAGGCTTTATTCATAGCTATCTTCTTTGGTTATAAATCCTCAATAAAACCATAGTTTTATAATAAACATTTGGTGGAATCAAACTCAGGCATCTCAAGATTGTTATTAATTTCATTCACATTCAATCATTAATACTTATCGGTCCAGTCTTGCTGGCCTGACACCTGGAGACCATTAATTAAGCGATAGCAATGGCGGCAGGTGGTGATGTATTTCAAGTGTGCTTGCGAAAAATATTTTTTAAATAACTATTTTGGCAACAAAGTTCAGACCAACCACTTTCAGGTTAGTAGGTCTTTAGGTCACATTTTGAAAGGCAAAGAGATTTCCTGTACCATAATCTTCCTCTATCTTTACTTCAATTGCAAGGTAAACTCACTGTAAGACATTTAATTTATTTTTCCCAACAAAAGGGTGATTGATTGCACCCAAATGAAGAAGGGGGTTCAGGAAGAGGAAAAGATAAATGGGCATTCCTCTGCCCAAAGGACACATTCAAACTCTTATGTTTAGCCCATAGGACGGGTCTGTTCCCCATCGTTCACATGCTGTAGTCTGGTGATCCAGTAGGGAGCAATTACCAACCACGTGTGCACATAGCATAAAACATGGAGCACCGTGCAGCCTCCAAACGCCCTCAGTGTAACCAGAGAATATAGCTTCCTTTAAAACAACAATATTACAGTAACTATTCTCACACTGCCATGGAACCTGATTAAATGCTGGAAAAAATCTAAGCTTTTCTGCCTCAACCACTGCCTGGATTTCGAGAGGAAGAAAAGACAGAAAGGGACCCATAATGGGGGGTGAAGAGCTTGTCAGAAAAGATTTCTCAGGAAGGATATCCCTTGGGCTGAGACTTGCAATATGAGTGGATACTCTTCTGGAATTCTGGAAGAAGGGGCAGTCTCAGTCAAGATTCAGAGGTGAGAAGCAGCCAGGGATATCACATTCATGACTTCCGCCTCATCCTCATTGCCTTGTGTGTGCTCATGATTTGAGATGGTAGCATCATAGCCTGCACTGTTTCAGTGGTTCTCTCCTACTCTCTTCCCAGTACCTGGAGTGCCAGGTCCATGCTAAGGAGTTCTACCCTAGGCAATGAGCAACCTCAGAGTTTTAAGGCAAAGACAGCATGATCAGAGCTGTGCCTCAGAAAGATCACTCAGGTAGCAGGAAGAAGGATGAATGGCAGAACCATTCGGAATTAAATGTAATAGCCCAGAAATAGTAAGAAAAGTGGCTGGCCTGAACTCAGGGCCAGACTAAAATATGTGGAGAACCTGAGTTGGCTGATTATTTGCCCCTACAAACTGGTATTTTCTCGTATTTGCTCCACATGTGTTTAGACAAGGAATTGGGTGCTAATCAACACCCGGCCCTGTATTGCCCGCAACCCGCCTGCTTGCCAACGCAGCTTAGAGACCACCTGCTGTTACTAAAGCAGATTCCATGAAGGCCTCAACTCTCACTCCAACCGCTGCCATATCCTCCTTAAAGGATTATGGTATAAACAAAATTTCCAATGGTCTTTAAGCACCCCTTATAGATTAGCATTCTAGGCTTTAAGCTGGCTTGACATACCTCTTGGTCTGTCTCTGCTTAAACTAAATCATAGCAGAGTATTTAGGTAGGAAAAGATAGACACAGGCACTATTCAAAAGGAGAATGTGACGTGGTGACTGAAAAGCAGGAGATAAGGCAGAGGGAAAAAGTCAGTAATGGACAAGGAGAAAGAAGAGCTGGAAAGGTAGGAAAAGAAACTTGAAAGAGATGGGTCCTAGAAGCGGTATTAGGGTTGAATAACAGCCCCCAAATCACAGAGGCTTAACATAGGAAGGTCTCAATCATGCAAAATCCAATGTAATTCCCAACAGGGAGGCCCTCCTGGGAGGCTCTTCTCAAAGTGGTGACTCAGGCTATTTACACCTGTGGCTCTGCCTTCTCATGGTTTTAAAACTGCGCTGGCGTCAGTCTGCCAGCAGGTGTTTAGAGGATCATGAACCTCAGTTCAGAAGTAATGTATCACTTCCTCTCACATTGTTGGCAAAAACTAGTCATGGGGCCCACCTGGACATAAAAGGGACTAGGAAATGTAGTATCCGTCTGGGTGCTACTGTCCAACAACTCTACACCACGGAAGGGGACCCCAAAACGGTCATCTCCCAGCCAACTGTGCCACAGACAACAAGGGGAGACAAAATTCAAACATGAGTAATTGATAAAGATATTCTTTTTTTTTTTAGATTCCATGAAGAACCTAGGGACAGGACAGGAATAAAGATGCAGATGTAGAGGATGGACTTGAGGACACGGGGAGGGGGAAGGGTAAGCTGGGACAAAGTGAGAGAGTGGCACTGACATATATACACTACCAAATGTAAAATAGATAGCTAGTGGGAAGCAGCCGCATAGCACAGGGAGATCAGCTCCGTGCTTTGTGACCACCTAGAGGGGTGGGATAGGGAGGGTGGGAGGGAGACACAAGAGGGAGGAGATATGGGGGTATATGTATATGTATAGCTGATTCACTTTGTTATAAAGCAGAAACTAACATACCATTGTAAAGCAATTATACTCCAATAAAGATGTTTAAAAAAAAATTCGTTTTTCGTTCATCAAATGAATGGGTAAACAAAATGTGGTATATACATAATACGGAATATTATCCAGCCTTAAAAAGGAAGGAAATTCTGACACATACCAAAACATGAATGAACCTTCAAAATATTATGCTAAATAAAATAGCCAGTCACAAAAGGACAAATATTGTATGATTCCTCTTCTATGAGGTACCTAGAGTAGCCTAAGCATAGAGACGAAAAGCAGATTGGTGGTTGTCAAGGCTTGTGGGGAGGATGAATGAAGAGTTGTTTTTAATGGATATAGAGTTTTGGGGAAGACAAAAATGTTCTGGAGGTGGATGGTGGTGATGTTTGCACAATACTGTGAAGGTACTTAATGCCACAGAGATGGACAGTTAAAATGGTTTAAATGGCAAATTTTATGTTATGTATACTTTTCCACAATACAATTTTTAAAAATTTTTCATGAAGTTCCCTAGTCCTGCTTAGCCCTGTAAAAATATGTAACAATGAATACTTACCAGGCATAAACCCTTCCAGGAAAAGGTTACATATAAATAGAAAAGACATAACTTTTATATATATATGTATTATCTACTTTAATCAAATTAACAGCCACAGAATAATTTGTCTCCAAGGCAACCTTCAACTCTAGTAAAAACTGAATCCCACAGGTTTTCAGGTCTAGGCGAAAAGCAACTGGTTTCTTTTTTAAGGCTTTGCCTAGTTCCCCTCAGACCTGGAAATGTACCCCAAATTTGTGGCAACTTGATCCAGCATACGAATAAGGACCAGAATATCAGTGGAAGAAAAGCATGAGAGCAAAACATATATATACAATATGGCACTTCTTTTTCACATTAATATGATATTATATACATAGTATATATATAATATATAATATTATATATGTATATATCACTTAAAAATTAACAGTAATCTACTGTAAGTAGTGTGATCACAAGAAATGGTTGCTTTCTTCTGTATACTTGCCTTCTTTTTCCAAAATGTAATAAGTGTGTATTACCTTTAAAATCTACTAGTCTAAAAGGCAGATAGTTCTCAGGCTCTGAGAGGGTTGATCTTGTAAACTTTGGGAAAAAACTTCCAGAGTATACGCAATAGTGGATCTCTGAGATACACCTTCCCTCCAGAGATTTCTTTTTTTTCTTTATTCAAGAACATTTAACACCTTCTAACTTGAGCAGGCTTAAGTGTCTGCTGTAACTTAACACTTCTCAGAGGACCAGAAGATAAATCTCTTGCCAAGGAACGTGCCACATAAACAACTTCCACAGTGATTTTAACCTTCCTAACAAATAGTTCTGTCACAAAGGGCACAGAGGAAGTGACAGAACATCCAAGTAAAATATGCAACAGTGGCAAGAAATGCATTTGTGAAACTGCCCCCCGAAGTCCTGACAAACTACATTTGTACTCTCCTTTTTCCTTTTTGCCCTCCATTATTCTGACCCTCTTGTTTTGAATTTCTTATTTGCTTGTCCTTCTTCAGTCATCTCTGCAGCATCCTTTAAGACAGTTATTGGGCAAAAGGGAACATGAATTCAGTGCTCACCTTATAAGAACAAAGTGTCTGGTACAAAGGAAGCACTTAAGAACTTTTTTTTTAAGGAACCAAGACTGAAGACTGCAAAGTCGCCATTGCATTACAAATGCAGAGTTTGGCTAGTTCTTCACTTTAGTCCTGCTATTGGGAAGGCTTCAATGGGGCCAAATTTGTAAATCCCTAGGGAGGAGCCAAAGTAGAGCGATTCATTTTCATTGCCTTTGGAGTAAGGGAAGGAATTACAAATTTGACAATGCTTTTTGTTTTATACACTTTTATAAAGATTAAGGTGTGTATAATTTAAATACAAAAGTTCTTGCATTTCTTCTCAGATTTGGTCACACCTTTTTCTTTCATTGTTTTTAAAAAAAAAATTTTATTGGAGTATAGTTGATTTACAATGTTGTGTTAGTTTCAGTTGTACAGCAAAGTGAATCAGTTATACATATCCATATATCCACTCTTTTTTAGATTCTTTTCCCATATAGGCCATTACAGAGTATTGAGTAGAGTTCCTTGTGCTACACAGTAGGTCCTTATTAGTTATCTATTTTATATATAGTAGTTTGTATATGTCAATCCCAATTTCCCAATTTATCCCTCCCTGCCCCCTTACCCCTGGTAACCATAAGTTTATTTTCTACATCTGTAACTCTATTTTTGTTTTGAAAATAAGTTCATTTGTACTCTTTTTTAGATATGGGTAGATATCTCCTCCAAGGTGACTTAGGGTCCTGGAGAGTCAGAACTATGTTTTCTAGCTTCTCTTATATAAGGGGCAGAGTTCAGCACTTTGCCAGGCATGTGGCAGTTGCTTAATATATACATGTTGATTCGTTTTTTTAATCAAGGAATATATGTAAATTTTGAACACAATGATAACAAAAACATTCTAAATATCAATATTTGAAAGACTTTCATAGAAAAAACAACAGCACAGTCTCCTGTACACATCCCCTATTCCCCACCCATCCTTGACTTAGGCAACTACTTTGAATTCTCATAGCCATTTCTGCTGGCATTTTTTCCATACTACTTTCCCATATGCCTATTATTTTTTGATTTATCAAACTTACATCTTCCCTGTTGACTTTTTGCATCGGTAGAGGATTTAATGTCCTTACACCACCACTGCTCACACACTCAGTTCTCCTCTTCCCTTGTCCCACTAAAGGTATATCACAATGGTAAAAGAAATAATCAATGGACATATTGCAAAGATAATGTAAATATTATTCACTGCTCAGCCCCTGTATGCAAGAATTACATTTTCCTTTGTTAACAACCTTCTGTTTTGCTTTCTTTTGTCATTTGCGAAGTTTTCTATATGACTAATTACTCCATCATATTTGTTAAATATTTGTCTGTGTTATTTTTCAAGAGCTCTTTTCTTTCCCCTGGAGTTTTCCCCTCTGGATTTCTGCATCCTTCTGCCCAGCGTCATTCTGGGACTTCCTTCTCTTGGCTGCTATTCCTTAGCTAGCTGTTTCCCAAGTCTTGTCTTCCTCTATCTAGATTTACCCATCATCAATAGCTTTCTATGACAGGATGCATGGAAATTACATCTTTTGAGATCTCATATGTGTAAAAGTTAATTATTTTTTCATACTTGATATCTGAATACAAATGAGCCAATGAATGGGAAAGGGAATAGCATGTTCAAAGACCCAGAGGCAAGAAAGCATGGCACATCTGTGAAACTATACAAGAGTCACTGGCTTGCCCCAAGCCGACAAACAATAAGACACTAGATTGCAGCATCATTTTTATAAGAAGATAAGTTCAAATGAGAACAAACGCAACAACTTCAGCTGACTATTAATTCAATAACTTATCAAAGCCAAGAATCATCTGGAAGAGCATAGGAGAGTCTTATCTATAGAGTCGAACAGAGTTAGAGAAAATACCATTAATGATTTTACATTCTAAACCAAAATTCTAACAGCAGCAAGATGTTGTGGAAAAAGATGAGTCAAGGAAATGTTTTTCTGCTGCTTTCAATAATTTCACCTGCTTCCGAGTGAGATGGTTATGGCTGTTTATTCATTGTAGTGGTTCCAAAACTTGACTGTGTATCAGAATTACAAGGAAAGCTTTAAAACAAATCAAGTTCCAGTTTTCACCCTTGACCTACTGAATGAGAAATTCACTTGGCCAGAGTTTAAGAATAAGAATATGGGATGAGGGGAAAAGAAACTGAGATTATTGTGGATCAACAATTAATGGAAGCCCACCTCTCTTCCATGCTTTTAGAATGTCCAGTTACCCTCCTACTCAGGGAGCAAAGCCTATGCCTTATACCTCACTATATTCCAATGCCCAGAGCTCTCTCTGGCTAATGGCACACACTCAGTAAACTTATGTTGGATAAAAGAATGGATGATGCTCTTCACCTTAAACTATAATTGCTGATAATATATCTTCCCCACAACCCTACCACCCTTAACTAGCCTGCAAGATACTTGAGGGCCTGAATGATATGCGTTACATCAGCGTACCTAAATAAAATACCCAAAGTATAAATACAGGAAACTGTAAATAAAATAAGAAGGAAGTTATTGAAATACAGAAGATACATTGTATGTAAATTTAGTATCTGTTTTAACTGGTTATTTTCTTTCTGATATCAAAGGCGCAAGTCAAGGCAAGTTTGATGAAATACATGAATTTTAATATGGGTCATTAATATGTTGAATCAGTGGCAGTTCCTTGAACTTGGATCGTAAATTATTCTAAGCCATTTAGTTGATAAGTGTTGCTTGATAATGTAGAAATTGACAGACAAGAACTCTGCTGTGAATGCTAATGTCATGTGAGTTATATGTGTCAGGAAACATACACATCTACCTATAGTTATGTATACATGTATGTATATATCTATCTACCTATCTGTCTATCTATCCTGAGTATGTATGTATATGTGTGCATGTGTGTGCACGAGTGTGTGTGTGTGTATAATGATCCATTAATATTGAGTGTTTAACATTTACGAAAGCGGCCATCATACGGCCACTTTACCAGAATTCTTTTCATGTTCAGTATCCATCAAGAATCATAGAAATTCCTAGAAAATGTGGTGGTTTTAAAATATGAGTGTTTGTTCTAGTATGCATAAGACGGATAAACAACAAGGTCCTACTGTATAGCACAGGTAACTATATTCAGTATCCTGTGATAAACCATAATGGAAAAGAATATGAAAAAGAATATATGTATATGTATAACTGAGTCACTTTGGTGTACAGTGGAAATTAACACAACATTCTAAATCAACTATACTTCAATAAAATTTTAAAAAATAAAATGAGTGTTTGTTGATGTGGAGTTATATATGTAAAACTTATTATAATGGCATAGTGTAGATTGAGTTTCTCTTACTGCATCAAAAGCCTAAATGTGGTACTGTCAGTATCCTTCCTTACAAGCCACTGGTCCATATGTAAACCACCCCCCCACACACACACCCAATAACAGTATTTATAGCTATCACATATTGAGTGTGTTCATGCGCTAATCACTGTGGAAGAAATTTGTGAAGGAAGAGCAGTCCAGGCAGAACCAATAGATTGGCTCCAAATTCCTTGCTTATTCATTCCAATAATCACCTGTATGCCAGGCACGGTTCTGCATGTCAGGCACTGTTCTGTGTGCTGGGAGTACTGAGGCGAACGAGAAAGACAAGGTCCCTGATCTGGTATTCTCAACGGGGTAGGCTTGCCTTAAGAACAGACAGTAAACAAGTTAACAACTAAAGAAGAAAATGTCAGAGTGGGAGAAGTGCCATGAAGAAAATAAAATACAGTCATGTGGCCGTGATTGGTGGGAAGACCTGTCTGAGGAAGGGTGTCCTCATAGGGTGACAAGGACTGTCTTCTTAATCTCAGGCCCGCCTGCAGCTGCCACTTTAGCTTCCTCTCTAGAACCAGCAGACTATGTTTCAAATTAATTGAAGTCTGATTGTCTTGCATTAAAAGGGGGATAATGACTTGTCTGTCATTTAAGAGTTTATATTTGGGTATAAATATTATTCAAAATGTAAGGTAATTGTTGGTTCTTAGCAATATTATTTAAGATGGTTACTGGGTATCTTGTTCCTCGTGACAATAATAACTACCTCAGTAAGTCCCTTAACCAAAGGCTCTCTGGAGCTGTTTGTCAGGGCAGCCCCCAACTAAAGCCCGCTAGTGGAGGGGCTGTTCATCCCAGTCTGGATGAGCAAACCCAGTTTCTTGGAGTCCTATGGTTGCTAAAGTGAAGCTCACTCCAGTCTCTGCATCCTTGTGCTCCATCACTTACCTGGAATGATGGAAAAATGCGATGTTTGCTCCCCCACTCATTTGGGGACAATTTTTTCACTTTATCATGGTTCTAGGCATGGTGGGAGGGAGCAATAATGCATGCTTTTGTTTTGCTCACACCTATGAAACTACATTTTCTGAGTAAAGGTCATTTTACTTTTAGTTGGATATTTAAAATTTGTCTTTAATTAGCCAGCACTACTCAGTCTGAATCACCTCACCCTTATCCCAGCTCTGTTGGCTCCTGTCTTAATTTAAATTTTCAATACTTTGTTCATCATGAATATTTTTTGCATCAGTTTTTATTTTTCTAAAATATTGCATTAAAATATTATTTATCTTGATTACTGAGTTGCTCCCTTAAATTTGGTACCTGAGATGAGCACCCTGCTTGCCTCACCCTAGTCCAAATCCTGCCCTGAATTACTGTGTGGACCAGAGCCCACCTCCCAACCACATTGAACTGGCAGTAATAAATGTTTCTTGTGCTAAGCCATTGATGTGTGGGAGCAGTTGTTATAACACCTGAAGTCATTTACCTTAACTAATACAATTTATTAATTTATCTGGGATTAATTGTATCCTGGATACCCAGTGGATGTTTCTTAAACTTATCCTTTACTTAACAAAGACTTCTATTTCTGTAATATCCAAAACTTGTCTTGTGGCTAACTCAGGAGACATGCTGATAATTAGCTTCTTTTATCATTTTGGAATCCATTAAAAACCTTATATCAGTGGTTCTGCTGAGAATGGTCTCCCAGTTCTGATAGCATACATATCCAGTTCTTGAGAAACAGTATAGCATAGCGGTTATATGCACAGACTGTGGGGTCAGATGTTCTGGATCTGAACACAAATTTGGTAGACTGAGTAATCTTAGGCTCAATATTAAATTCTTTGAACTTCAGTTTCTTCATTAATAAAATGGGGCACGAGATACTTCAAGACGGCAGAGGAGTAAGATGTGGAGATCACCTTCCTCCCCACAAGCACATCAAAAATACATCAACATGAGGAACGGCTCCTACAGAACACCTACTGAATGCTGGCAGAAGACCTCAGACTTCCCAAGAGCTGTGTGGCTGACAGGGTCTTGGTGCTCCAGCCGGGTGTCAAGCCTGTGCCTGTGAGGTGGGAGAGCCGAGTTCAGGACATTGGACCACCAGAGACCTCCCGGCCCCACGTAATATCAAACGATGAAAGCTCTCTCAGAGATCTCCATCTCAATGCGAAACCGGCTCAACTCAATGACCAGCAAGCTACAGTGCTAGACACCCTATGCCAAACAACTAGCAAGACAGGAACACAACCCCACCCATTAGCAGAGAGGCTGCCTAAAATCATATTAAATTCACAGACACTCCAAAACACACAACCAGACGTAGTCCTGCCCACCAGAAAGACAAGGTACAGCCTCCTCCAACAGAACACAGGCACCACTCCCCTCCACCAGGAAGCCTACACAACCCACTGAACCAACCTTAGCCACTGGGGGCAGACACCAAAAACAACGAGAACTATGAACCTGCAGCCTGCGAAAACGAGACCCCAAACACAATAAGTTAAGCAAAATGAGAAGACAGAGAAATACACAGCAGATGAAGGAGCAAGGTAAAAACCCACCAGACCAAACAAATGAAGAGGAAATAGGCAGTCACCTGAAAAAGAATTCAGAGTAATGATAGTAAAGATATCCAATATCTTGGAAATAGAATGGAGAAAATACAAGAAACATTTAACAAGGACCTAGAAGAACTAAGGAGCAAACAAACAATGATGAACAACACAATAAATGAAATTAAAAATTCTCTAGAAGGAATCAATAGCAGAATAACTGAGGCAGAAGAACAGATAAGTGACCTGGAAGATAAAAGAGTGGGAATAACTACCACAAAGCAGAATAAAGAAAAAAGAATGAAAAGAATTGAGGACAGTCTCAGAGACCTCTGGGACAACACTCAATGCACCAATATTCGAATTATAGGGATCCCAAAAGAAGAAAAGAAATAAAAAGGGACTGAGAAACTATTTGAAGAGATTATAGTTGAAAACTTCCCTAATATGGGAAAGGAAAGAGTCAATCAAGTCCAGAAAGAACAGAGTCCCATACAGGATAAAGTCAAGGAGAAACATGCCAAGACACATATTAATCAAACTATCAAAAATTAAATAAAAGAAAAAATATTAAAAGCAGCAAGGGAAAAACAACAAATAACATAAAAGAGAATCCCCATAAGGTTAACAGCTGATCTTTCAGCAGAAACTCTGCAAGCCAGAAGGCAGTGGCAGGACATATTTAAAGTGATGAAGGAGAAAAACCTACAACCAAGATTACTCTACCCAGCAAGGATCTCATTCAGCTTTGACAGAGAAATTAAAACCTTTACAGACAAGCAAAAGCTAAGAGAATTCAGCACCACCAAACCAGCTTTACAACAAATGCTAAAGGAAATTCTCTAGGCAGGAAACACAAGACAATGAAAAGACCTACAATAAAAAACCCAAAACAATTAAGAAAATGGCAATAGGAACATACATATCAATAACTACCTTAAATTTAAACGGATTAAATCCTCCAACCAAAAGACATAGACTGGCTGAATAGATACAAAAACAAGACCCATATATATGCTGTCTACAAGAGACCCACTTCAGACCTAGGGACACATACAGACTGAAAGTGAGAGGATGGAAAAAGATATTCCATGCAAATGGAAATCAGAAGAAAGCTGGAGTAGCAATACTCATATCAGACAAAATAGACTTTAAAATAAAGACTATTACAAGAGACAAAGAAGGACACTACATAATGATCAAGGGATCAATCCAAGAAGATGATATAACAATTGTAAATATTTATGCACCCAACATAGGAGCACCTCAATACATAACGCAAATGCTAACAGCCATAAAAGGGGAAATCGACAGTAACACAATCATAGCAATGGACTTTAACACCCCACTTTCACCAATGGACAGATCATCCAAAATGAAAGTAAATAAGGAAACACAAGCTCTAAACGATACATTAAACAAGATGGACTTAATTGACATTCCATCCAAAAACAACAGAATACACTTCTCAAGTGCTCAAAGAACATTCTCCAGGATAGATCATATCTTGGGTCACAAATCAAGCCTTGGTAAATATAAGAAAATTGAAATCATATCAAGTATCTTTTCAGACCACAACGCTATGAGACTAGATATCAATTACAGAAAAAAAATCTGTGAAAAAAACAAACACATGGAAGCTAAACAGTACACTACTAAATAACCAAAAGAACACTGAAGAAATCAAAAAGGAAATTAAAAAATACCTAGAAACAAATGACAATGAAAACACGATGACCCAAAACCTATGGGATGCAGCAAAAGCAGTTCTAAGAGGGAAGTTTATAGCAATACAATCCTACCTCAAGAAACAAGAAACATCTCAAATAAACAACATAACCTTACACCTAAAGCAATTAGAGAAAGAAGAACAAAAAAACCCCGAAGTCAGCAGAAGGAAAGAAATCATAAAGAAGTAAGCAGAAATAAATGAAAAAGAAATGAAGGAAACAATAACTAAGATCAATAAAACTAAAAGCTGGTTCTTTGAGAAGATAAACAAAATTGATAAACCACTAGCCAGACTCATCAAGAAAAAAAAGGGAGAAGACTCAAATCAATAGAATTAGAAATGAAAAAGGAGAAGTAACAACCGACCCTGCAGAAATACAAAGGATCGTTAGAGATTACTACAAGCAACTATATGCCAATAAAATGGACAACCTGGAAGAAATGGACAATTTCTTACAAAAGCACAACCTTCCAAGACTGAACCACGAAGAAATAGAAAATATAAACAGACCAATCACAAGTACTGACATTGAAACTGTGATTAAAAATCTTCCAAGAAACAAAAGTCCAGGACCAGATGGCTTCACAGGTGAATTCTATCAAACATTTAGAGAAGAGCTAACACTGATCCATCTCAAACTCTTCCAAAATATATCAGAAGGAAGAACACTCCCAAACTCATTCTACTTGGCCACCATCACCCTGATACCAAAACCAGACAAAGATGTCACAAAAAAAGAAAATTACAGGCCAATATCACTGATGAAAATAGATGCAAAAATCTTCAACAAAATACTAGCAAACAGAATCCAACAGCACATTAAAAGGATCATACACCATGATCAAGTGGGGTTTATCTCAGGAATGCAAGGATTCTTCAATATACGCAAATCAATCAATGTGATAAACCATATTACCAAATTGAAGGAGAAAAACCATATGATCATCTCAATAGATGTCGAAAAAGCTTTCAACAAAACTCAACACCCATTTATGATAAAAACCCCCCAGAAAGTAGACATAAAAGGAACCTACCTCAACATAATAAAGGCCATATATGACAAACCCACAGCCAACATCATTCTCAATGATGAAAAACTGAAACCGTTTCCACTAAGATCAGGAACAAGACAAGGTTGCCCACTCTCACCACTATTATTCAACATAGTTTTGGAAGTTTTAGCCACAGCAATCAGAGAAGAAAAAGAAATAAAAGGAATCTAAATCGGAAAAGAAGAAGTAAAGCTGTCACTGTTTGCAGATGACATGATACTATACATAGAGAATCCCAAAGATGCTACCAGAAAATTACTAGAGATAATCAGTGAATTTGGAAAAGTTGCAGGATATAAAATTAATGCACAGAAATCTTTTGCATTCCTATACACTAATGATGAAAAATCTGAAAGAGAAATTAAGGAAACACTCCCATTTACCATTGCAACAAGAAGAATAAACTACCTAGGAATAAACCTACCTAAGGAGACAAAAGACCTGTATGCAGAAAACTATAAGACACTGATGAAAGAAATTAAAGATGATACAAACAGATGGAGAGATATACCATGTTCTTGGATGGGAAGAATCAACACTGTGAAAATGACTATACTACCCAAAGCAATCTACAGATTCAATGCAATCCCTATCAAACTACCAATGGCATTTTTCACAGAACTAGAACAAAAAATTTCACAATTTGTATGGAAACAGAAAAGACCCCGATTAACCAAAGCAATCTTGAGAAAGAAAAGCGGAGCTGGAGGAATCAGGCTGCCTGACTTCAGATTATACTACAAAGCTACAGTAATCAAGACAATATGGTACTGGCACAAAAACAGACATATAGATCAATGGAACAGGATAGAAAGCCCATAGATAAACCCACACAAATATGGTCACCTTATCTTTGATAAAGGAGGCGAGAATATACAATGGAGAAAAGACAGCCTCTTCAATAAGTGGTGCTGGGAAAACTGGACAGGTACATGTAAAAGAATGAAATTAGAACACTCCCTAACACCATACACAAAAATAAACTCAAAATGGGTTAAAGATCTAAAGGTAAGGCCAGACACTATAAAACTCTTAGAGGAAAAACTAGGCAGAAGACTCCATGACATATATCACAGCAAGATCCTTTTCGACCCACTTCCTAGAGAAATGGAAATAAAACCATAAATAAACAAATGGGACCTAATGAAACTTAAAAGCTTTTGCACCACAAAGGAAGCCGTAAACAAGAAGAAAACACAACCCTCAGAATGGGAGAAAATATTTGCAAACGAAGCAACTGACAAAGGATTAATCTCCAAAATATACAGGCAGCTCGTGCAGCTCAATATCAAAAAACAAACAGCCCAATCCAAAAATAGGTAGAAGACCTAAATAGACATTTCTCCAAAGAAGATATACAGATTGCCAACAAACACATGAAAGAATGCTCAACGTCACTAATCATTAGAGAAATGCAAATCAAAACTACAATGAGGTATCATCTCACACCGGTCAGAATGGCCATCATTAAAAAATCTACAAACCATAAATGCTGGAGAGGGTGTGGAGAAAAGGGAACCCTCTTGCACTATTGGTGGGAATGTAAATTGATACAGCCACTATGGAGAACAGTATGGACGTTCCTTAAAAACTAAAAATAGAACTACCATATGACCCAGCAATCTTACTACTGGGCCTATACCCTGAGAAAACCATAATTCAAAAAGAGTCATGTACCACAATGTTCATTGCAGCTCTATTTACAATAGCCAGGACATGGAAGCAACCTATGTGTCCATCGACAGATGAATGGATAAAGAAGATGTGGCATGTATATACAATGAAATATTACTCAGCCATAAAAAGAAACGAAATTGAGTTATTTGTAGTGAGGTGGATGGACCTAGAGACTGTCATACAGATTGAAGTAAGTCAGAAAGAGAAAAACAAATACCGTATGCTAACACATATATATGGAATCTAAAAAAAAAAAAAAAATGGTTGTGAAGAACCTAGGGGCAGGACAGGATTAAAGACGCAGATGTAGAGAATGGACTTGAGGACATGGGGACGGGGAAGGGGAAGCTGGGACAAAGTGAGAGAGTGGCATGGACATGTATACACTACCAAACGTAAAATAGATAGCTAGTGGGAAGCAGCTGCATAGCACAGGGAGATCAGCTTGGTGCTTTGTGTCCACTTAGAGGGATGGGATAGGGAGGGTGGGAGGGAGACACAAGAGGGCGGAGATATGGGGATATATGTATATGTATAGCTGATTCACTTTGTTATACAGCAGAAACTAACACACCATTGTAAAGCAATTATACTCCATTAAAGATGTTAAAAAAAAAGGGACATATAATGGTACCTATCCCACAGTGCTGTGTGAGGGAGAAATGAGGTAAAACTTGGCATACAGTCAGCACATGGTAATTATTAGTAGTTATTCTAATTTTCTTTTGGGTGGAGGTCATTTTTTACCTCTCCCACTTTGGTATTCGTTGTAAATCTGAATTGAGACGATACTTATCAACTAGCAGTGCTGATTTGTTTTAGCAGAACCAAGGACGTTAGACCAAAATTTAAACTGAAACTTAAAAAGCTGCACAGTAAAGAAGTTCCGTGGCAGTCCTGTTGCTGGGAAGGCAGTGGTTTCAAAAGGCAGGGTCACGGGAGCCTTTGGGACTGCCATAGCCCAGAAGCTCAGGTGCCAACCTGACTGCAGAGAGCTTGGTTTCCCGCCCATAATGGGAACTGTCAGCAGGGGAGTTATAAATATGTATGGAATCTCCTCTCCCATTGGATGAAATTCAAAATATGCAGTGGCAATGAGAATTAAGATATCTTTGCCAAAAAGAAATCAAGAAAAACAATGGACATTGGAATTTTCTCTGGAAGTCTACTTCCCACAGGGAGTTATTTTTTGCTTGCTTCCTTGCTTGTTAGCTGTAAATGTCTCAATTCATTCTGTTACTAGGAAAGGACTAGTAACAGAAAAAAATAATATTACAATATTATCCCATGTCTCAATGGGAACTTTTAGAAGAGGAGATCAGATAAGAAAATTAACTTTCTGTTTCAATTTACTGAAAAGATTTGTGTACTGGATTATGGACTCATGGATTCATTGAGCTTAAAGCCGTAAGAAGCCCTTGAAAGCACTCAGACACCTCCTTCTCCCCCTGCCCTCCTCCTTCTCCTCCTCCTCCTCCTCCTCCTTCTTTTTCTTCTTCCTCTTCTTCTTCTTCTTTGCAAATGAAGAAACTAAGGCCTCAAAAGGAAGGAGAAGCTAGGTCCCCTGACTCTTGGTCTAGTGCTTATTCAGTATGATTCTTCACCTGGCATATGTTGCCCAGTCTTTCTTAAGAGTTCTACAGTCATACAAAAGCCCAGCAATGACTTTCACGCTGTCCAAAGACCTCATAGCAGGACACTAAAAACATGATAATATTTGTAAATTCCAAATTCTTCTTATACTTTTAAGTATTTGAAGTGGAAAGGATCAAGCAATGGTTTTGAAACCAACACCAATGTCTCTTTCAAGGGATAAACGTTACATTTTAGTTGCTTAGGGCTGGGACCGCAGCAGACATACATCTGCTCTTTTATTTGGAGCCTTGGGCCCTCTCAGATAAGATTTGTGTTTTGATAGAACACAGAAAGAAGGAGGAGCAGCTACGGAGGGGCTGCTAACCAAGGAGATTATCTTTGAAGGCACTTACGGGTTATGAGACCCTAAAGGCATAAAACCCAAAGAAATTATGCTTCCTTTATGTGTTCATCCAAAGAACATACATGCCATGCACTGTGTACAAACTGGAGAATCAAAGGCTCTGCCCCAAAGGGAGGCAAACACGTAAGAATCTATAATGCAACCTGGTAAGCATAGTAACTAGCCTGGATTTGAGGAGTCAGGCAGGGCTACAGTGATGGGGACTAGTGACCCGAGTTTTGCAGGATGAGTAAGTTTAGGTGGACAAGACAGGAAGGGTGTTCCTGGCAAAGGAAACAGTAAATTGTTGTTCATCCGAGGTGGAGACTCGTGGCTAAATTCTGAAGGATGAGTAAGAATAAGTAGACAAGATAGGAAAAAGCAATCCAGAAAGAGGAAGCAGAGTAAATCTTGAAAGTTTCTTTCCAGTTCTGATAAGCTCATGAAGGGCAGGGGCCATGTGCTGCTCAACTTTATCACCCGAACTCTAGCACAGAGCCTGGCAGAGGATAGGGTATGTGGAATGAATGGCTGTTGAGTAAATGATGGATGGATGCAGGGAGCAGGCATCCTCCTTTTCAGCCTGCAGAATTCCACACTCTATCCCAAATGGGGCCTGGAAATCTACTTTTCCAAGCTCCCCTGAACCTCTGGCATGAGACATTCATCAGACACTATGACCAAGGGTAACATCTGGCAGCAGCTGCTCAGCTGTCCAAGACACACCAATCTGAAGAGGAAGGTACTGTTTCCTAATTTTGGGCTCTGGTGGGAAATGAAGTAAATCTTAACAAAGAGATAAGAATAAGCTGCAGGATAAATCAAGTTGTCCCTTAATAAAAACATGGCCTAGGGGGTATGGGTGGGCGGTGGTGAACAAATTAAATTCCCCTTAGAGAGTGGACAGTCTTCCTTTGATGTTGCTTTTTAAATTAAGGATCGTTTTATAGTATCTGGATAAAGTAAGCTGTCCCTCTAGCTACATGGCTGACAGAATTCAAGAGGAACGTGGCTAAAGCTCCCCAGATCCCTAGTCTCTGAAGCCTTCTCCTGCTTCTGGAAACTAGAGTTTGGGCTAACAAGCCTTTGGTTGTGAGAGCATTGGGGAAGATCATTTTCATCATGTTGGATTTTTTATATAAAAATAATACACACCGGGCTTCCCTGGTGGCGCAGTGGTTGAGAATCTGCCTGCCAATGCAGGGGACACGGGTTCGAGCCCTGGTCTGGGAAGATCCCACATGCCGCGGAGCAGCTGGGCCCGTGAGCCACAATTGCTGAGCCTGCGCATCTGGAGCCTGTGCTCCGCAACAAGAGAGGCCGCGATAGTGAGAGGCCCACGCACCGCGATGAAGAGTGGCCCCCGCTTGCCACAACTAGAGAAAGCCCTCGCACAGAAACGAAAGACCCAACACAGCCAAAAATAAATAAATAAATAAATTTAAAAAAATAATAATAATAATAATACACACCAATGGTATTTTTTTCAAACAGAACAAAAGGATAACATAATCAAGTAATATTCATAATTGTTGGACCTAGATGATGGGTAAATGGGCAGGGGGCTCATTGTATCATTCTTTCTACCTGTGTATTATTAAAATTTTCCATAACAAAATGTATTTTTAAAAGGAGTTTTTATCCATCCCCATGGTCTATATCACCTTAGGCCTCCAATTCCAGAGTTAGACATGGTAATGATATCTTCTATATCGTTCTAAACATTTTCTGACCATTTACAAACACATATATTCATATACAGAGCCTTATTTTTAAAGTAGTATCTCATGTGCATATTATTTTGAACCTTCATTTTTCTTTCTTCTTAACAATACATTGCAGAGTTCTTTCCACAGCAAAGCATGCAGCTCTCATTCTTTTAATGGCTATATAGTATTCCATTAGAAGTAGCTATCAACACTCTGTGGAATTCATTTTTTTATATATTTGCAAATACAATAGGTGAAAAAGTGTTTCATTAATTATAAGTAAGGGCCAGCATTTTTTCATATGTTTATTGGTCATTCACATTTCTTTCTTTGTGAAGTTCTCATTCAAATCTTTTGCTCATTTCTCTTTCAGGAATTTTTTTGTCCTATCTTTTATTTGTCTGTAATCTTTCTCTAATAATAATAAGGCAGCTTTCCTCTTATCTGATGTATGCTGAAGATATTTTGGGGCACAGTGTAATGATGTGGTCAAGAGTAACACTCTGGAGCCAGATGACAGGGCTGCTGGAACCCTTGTCACTCCTGACAGGTAATACGGCCAGCCTATTCCAAACATCCATCCATTGAATTGCACTGTTGGTAAAAAATGTTACAAGAGTTGCCATTCTTAATACCAAAGAGAGCAGATAGGAAAAATTTTATCAGCGCGTGTACGCACACACACACACACATGCACACAGACACTAGGAGCCTTCCTATAAGCCTTTCTCAAGAACTTTCACAGGTGGATCCAACCGCATCGACTTCTGCCAAAGCCTTCAGTCTTTTCATCTTCCAGAACGACGACCCATTTGGAAATACCACCCCTCCAGGGTGCCCTGACTACTGAACCACCCCCATTCCCACCAATTCCTCCCCTCCTCTCCTCTCTCTCCTCTCCTTACCCACTCACCCACTCCTCCTCCTCACTTCTTGGAGTCCTCTCAGTTGGGGAAACTCAGCATACACAGAAGAGACGGCCTGGTTATTCTTGATTCCCCACCCAAGATGCAAGCCTCTAGCCTCTCCTCTCATCACAACTCCCCATTCCTCTTCTCCTCCTAAACCTTTCCTCTGAAACTTCCGTCACTCTCATCCCATGATAAAGCTCCCTACATTTTCATGGAGCTTCCCTCTTTGCCTTAAATAAGGCTTAGCTCCCTTTCCTGAGACACCAATCAGCCTCTTGAGTGACAGCTGCTCCTTTTCCCACATCCCATATAAAACTCTGGGGTCTGAAGATTAAAACAGGACCTTCCTTACTCCCTACTGTTGCTTTCAGACCATTTCTTCTCCACACTTTTGAAAAAAGCCTCTATTTCCTGTCACCAAACCTACAAACTTACCCGCTGCTGTATCCTTAATTTCTATCTCTTTTTCTCCTATTTCAATATTCCTTCCTGTTTAGGGTTGACCTCTCCACTTTTGCTCTGGGCCCCATTCCCCTCACACTTTTGGAGGTACTTTATTCCACTACTTTTCCTCCCTCTCCTGTACCTCCCTCTCCTGTACCTCATCCATCTCCATGGACAACTCCTTCCCATCCACACAGTCTGCTGAACACAGCAAGGGATCCAGTGGGAAATGATTAACAGCACAGACTCTGGGGTCAGGTAGCCTATGGACAATTCCTGACTTCACCCTTTATAGCCACGTGGCCTTGCACAAGTTCTTTGCCATCTGTGAAATGAAGATCGTAAGAATATCTCGCTTTATGAGGATTACATGAGTGAATATGTGTAAAGCCTTTAGAACAGTGCCTGATCCACAGCAAGTATTATGGAAGTGTTTGCTAAATAATTCACATTTTAAAACATGTCTCTCCTTTCACACACAAACAACAGTGTACTCGTCCTAGATCCCACTTTCCTCTCTAGTCACCACCCTGACTTTTCCCCTTCCCTCACCAGCCACGTTTTTGAAAGAGTCTCCTGCATTCACCTCCTCCACTTTCCACCTTGTATTCATAAGCCAACTTGCTGCAGATGGAATTCACTAAATCTACTCTTACCAAGGCTAATACTCACAACTTCCTAGTTGAGTCCGATAGCTGCTTTCCAGTCTTTATTGATTTGTCATTAGTGTTTAATGTCACCAAACATCATCCCCTCGAAAGGCTCACTTCTGACTCTACAGCACCATCACCTTCTTGTGATTCTCCTCCTAGCAGC
The DNA here is from genome assembly GCF_028564815.1 of Eubalaena glacialis. Lineage (NCBI taxonomy): Eukaryota > Metazoa > Chordata > Mammalia > Artiodactyla > Balaenidae > Eubalaena > Eubalaena glacialis. Next base: position 106,080,835 of record NC_083718.1, read on the forward strand.
CCAGCCACCCTCCTTTGCCCCTTTTATGTTCCTTTTCTTTGGCAAAGTCCCTTAAACAGTGATGTCCTCAAGGTTCTGTTCTAGGTTCCTCGGTGACCTCAGGCACTAGCAAAGCTTCAATTACCATTGCTATGCAGATAATTTTCTAATCTCAATCTCCATTCCAGATCTGGGCTGAGACATGGAGAGCTAGCTGCCTCCTGGACATCATCACTTGGATGAGGAGCTAAAACTAGTAAGTTCAAACGTGTCAATGAGTCTGCATGTTCTCAAACATTTCCTGCTCTCTGAGTTCCCTCTCTTAGAGAATGGTGCCAGAGCCCACGCTCTCCCCCAAACCCAAATCCCAGACTTACTTCCTGGGTGCTCCCCCCTTCCTAAGCCTCCACATCTGGTCAATCAGCTGTTGCTGCAATATCTTCTAAGTCCATATTTTTCCTGCATCCCAGTTCCACTAAGTTTCTGGCCTGCACCAGCCTCCCGACTTGCCTCTTCCCTCCTCACTGAAGCCAGAGCGATCTTTCTAAAACTCTGACCTGATGCTCTGTTTCCTCAGCTGAAAGCATGTCAGGGGTTACTTGTTGCCCTAGAGTCCATCCAAACTCTTAACCCAGCAACGAGGGTACACCGGAGGTCACTTTCACCTGCCGCAGAGCTGATTTTTAACAATCCAGGAATTTTGCATGCCAGTTGTTAGCTGGTAGCTGAAATCAGCCACAACAGGAACAGTCTATGGAAATCGGCTGACGCCCCCAGAGCTGGTTTACCAGCCCACATTCACCTACCACCTCATCCCCTAAAAAAAAAAAAATTTTTCTATTATGTTTACTTCTCTAACATTTGGGCCACAAACTATATTCGCAGGGAGTTATTGGATACAGCTATCAGTGTATCACCAATGAAGTGCTGGTGTCTTGAGTATAAGCTTAAATTTTGGATCTCCAAATATAAACTTCTGAAAAGGCTCCTTTTCCTTCTATATTTTTTAAATTGAGCTATAACATACATATAATAAAGTGCTTAAATCTTAAGTACACAGCTAGTTACTTTTTAACATGTGTATACACCCATGGAACTATCACACAGACAAGGCATAAAACATTTCCAGCCTTCTAGAAGGCTTCCTGGTGCCCACTCACAGTCAATATCCTCCAAAGATAACCACTATTCTTCTATCACCATGAGTTAGTTTTAACTGTCCTTGAACTTTATATAAATGGGATGATAGTTGTATTATTTTGTGCCTGCCTTCTTTCACTCAACATTATGTCTGTGAGGTTCATCCATGTTGCTGCATGTAACAATAGTGTGCTCTTTTTCATTGTTTTGTAATATTCTACTGTTGATGGACATTTGGGTCTGTTTAAGTCTTTGGTTATTATGAATAAAGCTACTATGAACATTCCTGTATATCTCTGAGGTGGACATATTTCTCTTAGAAGTAGAGTTGCTGAAGTATAGAAGTGGCTATGCTACAGGATCCTTATCCTTAGCTAATTGAGAAAAAGTGGTGGTAGGGGAGAGAAAAATTACCTTCTACTGGTATATATTTGTGTTACTTGATATTCTGAGAGAGGATTTTAGAGTTGCAGTTGGCCAAATGAAACAGATGTGCTTCTAGGTAAAATTGCAAGGAGCAAGTGGGTGAAGTCAGAAGGTACTTGAACTACATCACTAATACATTGTACATGCGCCAAATGGGAATTATTTGTGTGATTTATTTGAGCCTCTCAGGAAATGCCAAAGTTCCTAATATTCTGGTCATTAAAAATTCTTGGAAAATGAGATTACTCCAATTAGACGCAACTATAAGAGCTTTGATGCAGTACGAAGCTCCCTCTGGACCCCAAGTAATCACTGAGGAATACTTTTTCCCAGGGAAGTAAACAATGCTCTCATCTAGCTTTATGTTTTCCATTGGTCATTGTAGGGTTTGCAACTTCCACTTGGAAGTCATTGGTGAGAATAAAAATATTTTCATTTATTATTTTATCCACAGCACCCACCTTCAATAAAATGTTTCTCCCTCCCTCTTAGGGTTTTTCCTAGGTTTGAGTTAATTCTTTGTGCAGGGAATAAATCTGGTGCCAAGTACAAGTTAATAATTATATTATGCTTATTCTCTGGGGAAGCTGAAGTCTGATCAACTTCCTCCACATTGTAGAACTGTTTCTTCTTTCCCTTAAAGGTTTCCTTGCCCTCCCCCGCCCTCCCCCCAACCACCACACACAAATGATTCGTGTTTACCTTTTCTGTCCTAGTCTTCTTTTGCAAATCACTTTATTCTCTGTAAAACCCCTTTGATAATGAGGATCTCTAACTGTCTTCTCACATCCCATTGGCGTTAGGTCAATTGTACAAAGGTTATCTTGAGGTTTCGTCTAGACTTTAAAAAAAAGCATCCTGGAAATAGTTCCAGACTTTTTGATTAACTGGGCAGTTCTGGAAATCGTCTGCTTTTGTCATTCCTCACGTGAATTACGGTATTCATCACTGGCCCTCTATATCAGGGTGTGCTGTTGAGAGTTTCTGCTAATACAGGATGCAACAGTTTGGATTCTCATGAAAGTGTTCATTCTGAGGTCATTTCACCTTTATATATAAATCTTTATTTAGATCTCAATAAATGAGAGAGTCAATGTTAGACCTTTTCTAAAAAATTCTACCAAGCCCTTATCGTAGAGATCAGTGTGGCCCTCAAATTTTTTCCTTCTGATGGTCTTAACCTCTTTTGGCTCAATTTAACTTTGCTTCAAAGGAATTTGGATCAGAGCAGACTATGTAGGCAACCACTCTTCATGATTATCAACTTTGTTCCTATGTGGGAATCTACATGCACAATTCAGAAAACTATGGTGACTATAATTTTATTCAAATTGATCAGTAGCGTGTGTCTGGTTACATGGGTGACACCAACAAATTGAGAATAGTCAACATGTTGATTACAAAACAAGATCAGCTCTACCTTCATGAGATGGGGCCAAGAGTTGCTTCTTGCTAAGTAGTCTCTTGCATACTTTGTCACTAAAAGAAAGGCAGGGAAGGAACTAACCTTCATTGAGTGCCACATGCCAAACACTCCCGCAAACAATTTACATGGGTTTAACTGAAAATTCATGATTATAGGAGGGTGTGAAATAACTCTTTATAACAATAAGAATGGGGAATTCCTTAACCTAGGGGTGTTATGGATTTTACAGATTCTTGTTCAGTCTGAGGGAAATTTCTTGAGGGAAGGGGTTGAGTAGCTGAGTTTAAAAGACTTTCCTGTCTTGAATAATTATTGGTCCAACTCATGAGTGTATTTTCTGAATTGCTGCTTCCTGCATTATTAGCTTTGCCCTATCTCTGTGTTATTAAGTATTTAAAGCAGCTCGTTAATAATTTACTGATCTGCTTCTATATGGCTGTTTAGCTGCTACCCTAAGGTTGGAATTTCTCCTGGGTTGCAGCTCAGTTCTTATGTTGGCTCTTGTTCTGCTTGGGCTGCCGTTCCTTCTCACTTTTTCAGAAACTCATGGTGATATTTCTGGTTGACTCCTGATTTTATACCTACCAACTCTTGCTGATTCCTCCCAGATATTTCAACTCCTGGTCAGTTCTGGACTTGTTCCACCTTGTTTGGTTTCCCATTCTCGTATAACCGCACTCTAGATCTGATACACAGGACATGATTGACAAAGACACATATGGTTGTCTATATCTAGGACCTCTGTATGGTTACATTGAACAGATCACATTGACCAAAAGTTATGACCAGGATGATTCTGGAAATTATTCTTTCCACTGGCCTATAGATCTAGGCTTAAAAATAAAATCAAAGAGTAATCAAATGGTTGATCCTAAAAACCAACAAAGAGTTGCAGGAGAATCTAAATCTGCTTACCTATTTTCTTGAGGAGTAGCATGTAATGAGTTAATAATAAGTAAGGAACTATATGTCAAAATCATTTTCTGATGTTGCATAAGTCTTATATGACACCATACAATTGGAAATCTCTGATTTTCTGACTACAGAATGGACTTAATATAGTGCTAGTTACCAGATATTTAGTTTAGTTTCTTTCCTGATTTCAAAGACTATTTTTTTAAATATTAATTTTTTGAAAAAAATTTTTTTAATTTAATATTTTTAAAAATAGTCTTTTGTAAAAGGCTTGGCAATTCCTGCATGAGAGGAGAATGATTACAAGTTGATTAAATGCTGATTAAATGTAGTTTATCTCCCAAATGGCTGTCATCAATTCTTTCCCCCCTTTTACATGCACACGACACCTCCAACTAAAGAGAAGTCCATTCCTTCACCACCCAGAATCTGGGCTCTCCCCTGAGTGCTTCAACCAATAGGATATCGTGGAAATGACATTGTGTCAGTTTTGGGTTTGGTCTTTGTAAGGACTGGAAGTTTCCATGTCCTGCCTCTTGGAGCCCTGAGTTGCCACGTCAGAAGTGCAAGACACTTTGCTAGACAGAAAGACTACTTGGAGGAGCTCAGAAATGCCAGACATGTGATGAAGAAGCCATCTTGGACACTCAGCCCAGTTGAACCTTCACATGGTTCCAACTCAGCAGCTCTACAACAGCAACTGCACGAGAGACCCCAAGTGAAGTCTGTCCAGGCAAGCTCAGTCAACTCACAAAACTAGGAGAGATAATAATAAATTGCTGTCTTAAGCCACTAAGCGTTAATGTGTTTAATTACATAACTGTAGACAACTAAGACAAATGATTCTCAAGGTTCAGGATAAGGCAAGAATCCAAAACAAGTACTTCCCATTAAAAATTTTATCTCTGAATTTCCCTGTCCACATCCAACTCATTTGGCCTTTCTCCAGTTGTTTTATCCATAATTTTAATAATGAATGTGAATTATTACTGTTAAGCCTAAGTCATATATGTGTACATGTATATATAAATCTTAAAATTTGTTTATAAATTTACTATATAAATACACACAGTTCACAAAAGCTATTGGCACATCACAAAGTCAGGATGGTAGAATTAATGGTGGGGAATCCCAGTGGAGATCACCAAATTTTACATGTCAATGATTTATTGGGCAACAAGGATACTTCATCTGGTGTATGCTCTTATTCTTTTTCCACAAAAAGATACTAATGGAAGCCATTGTATGGTCCACTAAAAATATCCAATATGATAATTTGCTATCTGGGTTCCAAGAGACATTAATCCTTTGCCATAACTAAGAGACTTTTCCAGCCCCCAGAAAGTGGAAATATAAAGATCCACAGTTGGATTTCTGAACATCAAATCAGTCTTCCTGCTGAAACCCTCTGACTCTATATCTTAATTTCAGTAACTGGACTTCTGATTTGCTATTTTTGTCCAAAAATAGAGAGGAAGTGTTATGTAGGGGAAAAATAGCCAATATATTTTACATTTACAACATACTAGGCGTTTTTCTATGTGCTTATAGGTCATCTCCTAGTCCAAGGATAAAGGTACTTTCTTCCCCTCAGTTCTCTGCATCTCAGCAAATCTCACTAGTGTCCATCAAGTTGCTTATTCCCTAACACAAATGAAATCTTTGATGCCTCTCTTCCCTTCATACTTTGGAGTTTTTTTGTTTTGTTTTGTTTTTTAATTTTTTTTTTAATTTATTTTTGGCTGCGTTGGGTCTTCATTGCAGAGCACACATGCTTTCTCTAGTTGCAGCGAGTGGAAGATACTCTTTGCTGTGATGCACGGGCTTCTCATTGTGGTGGCCTCTCCTGTTGTGGAGCATGGGCTCTAGGTGTGCAGGCTTCAGTAGTTGTAGCTCGTGGGCTCTAGAGCACAGGCTCAGTAGTTGTGGCACACAGGCTTAGTTGCTCCAAGGCATGTGGGATCTTCCTGGACCAGGGCTCAAACCCGTGTCCCCTGCATTGGCAGGTGGATTCTTAACCACTGTGCCACCAGGGAAGTCCCTCCCCTCATACTTTGAATCAACTCCATTATCAAGTCCTGTCATGTCTATCTCTAAAACGACTGAATTTTACACTTTAAATGGGTACAATTAAAACAAATGTTATGGTATGTGAATTATACCTCAATAAAGCTATTATTTAAAAAAGTTTAAAATACATCTGGAATCTTTCCACCTCTCCTTGTCACCACCACTGTCATCCTTATTCAAACCTCCATCTTTTTTTGCTGGATTACTGCAGCAGCTTCCTAACTGGTCTCTCTGCTTTAGGTCTTGCCCTTTTATGGTTTATTTCCACATAGCAGTCAAAGCAATCCCCTAAGACATGGTAGAGTCAGCTTGTGTGAGTTCACAAGTGCTTATTGTTAAATTTTCAAGAATTTTCTAAGCCAGTTGTTAAGTACAGACATCATTAAAACGTAAATTTTGTAAATGTATAATTAGATAAATTTTAATAAAACAAAGGATAATATTCAAAACAATTAAAAAAGAAAGAAAAAAGAAAAAGTGATCCTCTAAAAACATAATCTCTAATATGTTGGTTTCTTGCTCCAAACCCATCCAACAATTTTTCAACACACTGAAAATAAAAGCCTTCCAGGCCCCACATGATCTGGCCTCTCTTTCCAACTTCATATCTATCTCTCTCCACCTGTTCTTTTTACTGCTGCCACACAGACCTTGCTCTTTCTAAAACGTGCCAAGTTCATTCCTGTCTCAAGAATGAATAGTCTTAGCATCATTTGTTCACTCTGCCTAGGACGTCTTTCTCCATATCTTTCAGATCTCTGTTTAGTGTTTTCTCATCAGAGACCTTCCAAGGCAGTTTTATATGAAATAGTAGTCACCCAACTCCCTCACCTTCAATTTATTCTTTATCTCTTCAAATTGCTTTATTTTTTTCTTTATAATGTTCATCATTACATGACTTTTTGTAACACTGTTATTTGTTATAACACCACAGCAATGTGGTCTCCATGAGGGGAGAGGCTCTGTCTCCAGCACTTAGAATAGTACCTGACACACAGTTGGTACTCAGAAAATATTGTAGAATGTTGAATGAGTGTGAATGATGAATGAAGAATGAAGAAATAAATATTATAAACATCCCTCTTTGCTAAGTTCACCAGTTCTTCCTCATATCACAGACAGCAACCTAGCATAATGTGATTATGCTCCGATTGGGTCTTATTTCCCCCCAGAGCTCTGTGGGTTGCCAAGGTCACAGTCACTTTGAAGAAATACCAACAATCTCAAACTGGTAGGAAGAAAAGTTTTCTAATATGTCCTCATAAAAGGCCAGAAATGCCCTTCTCCCATCAAAAGGACACTTGGACCAATTAACAAGCTCTGGGCAGCAAACATATTTTCCTAAAATTATCCATCCTATAGCCCAAATTATTTATTGCATATGAGTATACGGCAAGCCCTTGCTGGACATTAAATATGTAAAAAATAAATTCAATATAGTCACTTGGAAGATCCCCTCTGCTTCCTGTGGCTAATTTTATATACATGGTTTAAAAAATGTAACCTGATTTTTCAATAATATAATTATTTTTAAATTTCAAAGAATGAACATATTTCTTATTCTCTACTGTAGTAAGAGCTACCTTAAAGTCACTCCTTCCCATTGATGATTTCCTCTCTTAGTGCATATTCTCCTTCTGCCCTCCTGTCAAAGAATATGTCCATCTTCTTTTCAAGAGGGTAGCCCACTCACTGTGCTCTTGATTCCACCCCTTCCCACTACCCTTCCATCATTCAATGTCTATAATTTTCATTTTGACATATCTCAAAAGAACATCCCCATTCTGCACTGAAGTTGTTTCCTTATCCATCACCACTAATTTCCTCCTCTAAGCCCAGTACCACTTTCCACTTTCTCTTCCTCCTGGAGCTCTCTAAAAGTATTAGACACTGTTGACCTCTCCCTCCTCAGACCCTCCTCTGCCTCAGCTCGGTGCTCCTATGCTATCCTGTCCTCTGCTCCTCTTCTCCCTGTCAGTGCTCCTCAGGCTCCCTCCCAGATTTATCTTCATCTTTGCACACCCTGCACGTGGGGAGCCTTCAAGACTCTGCCTTTTAGCCATATTCCCCTTTGATAATCTCACCTGCATCCATGGTTTCAACTGTCATCTCTTTAGGGGGTCCCACAGGTCTACATCTTCAATCACAATCACAATCCTAAACTCTATTCCATAGATCCGTATGTCTGCTAAATATTTCTATCTGAAATTCTTCACACTCAGCATAGCTAAAATAAAGCTTATTATTTTCCCATTTCACAAATCGGTTCTTTCTTATTTTTCCATTAATGACACCACCACTCTTCAGTCATCTTCAACTCCTCTCTCTCTCTCTCTCTGTCTCTCTTTGTCTCTCTCTCTCTGTCTCTGTCACTCTCCTCTCTCTCTCCTTTGCTCCCCAAACCCATCAGTTTTCAAGCTTTGTTGATTTCCTGTGCAGGTTGTCTATGTATGTTCTGTCCTTTTCATTATACTTGACAATGCCCTGGTTCTCTCTTTAGTATCTCCTGCCTGGACTCTTCAAGTAGTCTTATAAATGTCTTCAGCTTCTCTCCAACCCCTTTAATTGGCTTCCAAAACCCCCAATGCTTGCCATTTCCTGCTGAATAGGTTCTAATTTCTTTAGTCTGAAATTTAATGCGCTATTATTTCTCTATGTGGCTTCTTACCCTCCACCAAAAGTGTACTACCCACTTTTTTCCTGAGTACACCTTTTGTTTGAGGACCTTCATATGTCTCCTAATACTCTCATTCACCTAGATTAACTTTCCCCATTTCCTCCTCACAAAATCTTACTTTTTGTGTCCAGTCTGAAGGATGCATCCTCTATTAAGTCAACAGAAATCTATGACCAACCCCAGTCAACAGAAATCTCTCCTTCCTCTTACATCTATAAAATGTTGCTTACACTTCAATTTTAAAATTGTGGTTGTGTCTAACTACTTCCTCAACTGTATTTTAAACTCCTTAAAAGTAAGGATGGCTTCTCTGGTAGATTATATTATTATTCTCAAATATTTACTCTCTTCTCCGTGGAAGAATCATAACTGTCTGCCCTTCATGGGACGTTTAGCTACATGACTGGCTTTGGCCAATTAAATTTGAGCAGAAGTGATATATGCCACTTCTGGTCCATCGTGTGTTTCTGTCATCTCTTTTGTCCCCCTGCCACAAGATAGGTTTGTCCCAATTAGCTGTTCCTCCTGCCCAGATGCCAGAATAAAAAAGATGGAAAGTAGAGGTACACCTAACTCACAGTGGACATTAACACAGATGAGAAATAAACCATTGTGTTGTGAGTTATTGAAAGCTGGGGGTTGTTTGTTAAGGCAGCATAACTTAGCCTACATTGAATCCACTTCTTATCCAATTCAACAAATATTCAGTCATTCATTTCATAATCCTGAGAATATACCCTATGCCAAGACTACTTTAAGTATCATGAAAATTACAAAAATTCATAAAGTGTCATGTCTGTCTTCAATTGTCTTAGTTCTGAGTAGTAAGATAAGACATGTTTTCAGGTTACTACAATACAATGCAAAATATCATAAATCTCTTTGGAGACCTGCAAACAAAGAGCCACTAGGCTTCAGGAAATGGAGAAATAGCATTACACTGGAGAAACCAGAAAAAGTTGCATAAAGTATTATTTGTATCTTGCTCTACACCTAGCACATAATAGGTTTTAAAGATGTGCTGAATAGAGAAATAAATGAATTAATAATAAAGCAAAAAACATGGACAGTTAGTTTAGTCAATAAAGGCTGACATTTCTGTGTTAATTAAATCACTTAATTTGCCACATCAGGGCAAGTGAAATGGTTCAGGGTAAAAGATAATGGCACTTAAGAACTTGTGAGTGGGTGAATTTGCTTTAACTAGATCATTTGATGAAAGAAATCTTACTCATTGACACTGGCATCTTTTAAGCTCCAATTATTTCTGGTTTGTCATGTGGCTTTTCATATGATCCACTGCTTTTAGCAGGCTGCTTAAGCAAGTTTATCTCCTAGTCAGCAACCAGAGGGTTCCTATTTTCAGTTTTATCCTTGATGGGAACCATCAAGCAGAACCTTAGGGGCTGGTACTTCCAAGTTCATTAGGGCTAAGAGAACTCGGTCCAGGGATCAGTAAGGCATGTACAAGTCCCCAAAGTGGGCAAAGATAGTCACCTTAAATAGCTTAGCACAGAGTTTTTAGAAGAAATCTTTCCCTCCGTAACTCCGACACATGCTTCTGGGATGATTCAAGTGATAAATGCCCTATTCCTGGGTTAATAAATTACAAATTCGGGAATGACTTAAATAGCTTAATCATGCACCCAGTGCCACAGACAGGAAAAGGTTGAGTGCAGGAGGACAGGACGGGAAGGCCATAAATGAACTCTTGCCCTAGCTTTCCCCTAACCTAGACTGTGCCGTAGAGCAAAAATTCTGTCTCTCGGGTCTCTTCAGCTCTGAAATTCTCTGAGTCTGTGAAACTATGCATATTCAGAAAGATTTGCCTCTGGGAAGCGGATAGCCTACTCTCACTGGACATTTTTCCAAATGACAGTGGGACTGAGGATCCTCCCCTTTCCCCCATGGTTAACTAACTAAGCAAGGTGAGCAGGTTTTGTGAAATGCCAGCCCCAGTGGTTACCACAATAGAAACCTCAGATGCCTACACCTGAATCCAAGTGCCCCCACTGGAATAATATCTTTCGATAATTCTAACATGGTGACAGTGGTATGAAAGGGGCTCCCTTTTCCAAGAGAGACCATTCTCTAATGATAAAGTGACGATGCCAAGGGTGCTGAGTCTATGACAGAGTTTCTGAGAGAAGAATAATGTCACACTCTCCACAGCTCAAACCCAAGCTCAACAACATAGTCATTCCTGACTTTAGACAAGTTGCTGACTCTCTTTGTGCCTCGGTTTTCAGATCTTTATGACAACTACCTTGTGTGGCTATGCTGAGGTTATTTTGCGGATGTGAAAGTCCCCAGGGCTCCACAAGCTTTCACATGAACTTAATGCATGTTAGTTTTCTTCCTCTCAGGAGGCCCCCTTAGTCCATTTTTGTTCCTATCTTGAATATTATTTCATTAACTTTCTTTTTTTTATTTTTTTCACTTCTTTTTAAAAATTTTTTATTTTATATTGGAGTATAGTTAATTAACACTATTGTGTTAGTTTAAGGTGTACAGCACAGTGATTCAGCTATATGTATATGTGTATCTATTCTTCTTCAAATTCTTTTCCCATTTAGGTTGTTACAGAGTATTGTGCAGAGTTCTCAGAGTTCTTGCTTTATCTTTTAGTTAAATACTGCTTTCACCTATGTTTAATATGTTTCAAAATAAGCTGAGAAACCACACACACACAAAATTGTCTAATCCAGGATGAAAAAAAGTGCCAAATCGTCCAGCGTAGACCCATCATCTACTTTTAGGCTTATTGACAAAATTTGAGATCTCTCATTATCCCACAAAACTTCCTTTGGCCCATAACAACTTTAGTATTAAAGTTCCCTAAATACTAAGCAGCTCTATCTCCTGGCTCATCTCTGATAATTACCCCAGAAGCTCCCATTCTGGAAGCTGGCAGTCTTAACTCGCCCCAACTCCCTCCCAAGCTACCCAACTCACTCAAATTCCCATATCCACCCAACGCTCGCTCGCAGTGGCTTCCACCAACAAATTGTTCTTAACACTGTCCGCTCTCATAACTCCCAAGAGTAACACTCACCACCCTCTCATACAGCTGAATGAATGCAAAGTGGTTTCATACCCTTCCTTTTTATTCTTTGTCTCTATGTTTCAATATTTTCAGGCATAATATTGGCTGTGTGCTTCAGTTAGCAGAGGAGGAAATTAAAGGACAGGAAGATGAATGATTTACCCAATGCCAAGAAATTAACAGCAAAGGTCAAGGTTAAAACTGAGCTCCCTGCCTTTTCTTAATAGCAGGGTCCCTGGTTCAGGGAAGGCTCTTCATAAACATTTACTGAGTAGGTATTGCATGAATGAATGCTCTGTTTCCTCCACTGTAAATTGACAGTGACACTGACACTTTTCTGAAATTGGTGCAGTCTATTGTTGTCTTCAAGATTAAGTGTTGGGATATTACTTAGGAGTCCAGATGTCTGCTTAGCTCTGATGCTTCAGCTTAATAAGACGTGGTAATACACACACACAAAGATACAACTTTCAGATATTTCATAAGCTAAAACAGAAGACAAAACAGAGGAAGTTTGTTCGAGTCTCATTCTATGAGGAGACAGAGGAAGGAAAATGATCACGTCATAGATCAGGGCACTAGTGTTATAATTTATTATGTGCTTTCATAAACCTTAGCTTATTTGAAACTCACATCAACCCTATGGGGATGGTAAGGCAGACATTGTCATCTCCATTTAGCCTTTGAAAAATTGAAAACTCAAAGAATTTAAGTGAATATTCCCAGCTTACAAAGTTAATAAGTGGTGGAAACAAAACTAGAGCCCATGTCTTCTCTTTCTAGATGATAATTAGTCATTCTTGTGCTATCAATCATCAGTTATAAAGCATTTAACCATTGATGCTGAATATGGCTTTTTTTAAATGGGTGTATTCTATCTTCCCACTTAAGGACACTGAGGGCAGGGCTGTGTCATATTCATATTTGATTCCCTATATCTAAGCTGAGTTTCTTTCACAAAGTAAACCCTAAATGACATTTAATAACAATGATATTATTCTGATGGATAAAAATAACATTTTTAAGAAACAGCAGCTATATTTAGCAAGTTGGCTCTTTCATGATATTGACTAGTCAATTCCCTGGTCACATTACCCAGGCAAGATTGAAAAGTTTACTTCTTAATGCATGTCCCATCAACTTTGAGCAACAATTTTTTTGAGGGAAATTGGGTCATTTTAAGAGAAGTGCTTTTAACTCTTTCTGAAATGTGCCTTCCTCTGGTGTCTCTAAAAAAATCCCTGATTTGCCAAATGATGAAAAATATATTCTCTCCTGAACTCTAGGATTAGAAACATGCATGTTTTTTATTTACATGCAGCAGATAGCATGGCCTGTGATTAAAAGGTAATCCAGACGCACAGGACCTCTGAGGAAACAATTCCTGCACAGTAAAACAGTGGGAGGTCTGGCAGTCCGGATGGCTCATTCATCACAGTACGGAAGGCAACCTCTCAAGAACTTGTAAACGAGATGAAGAGCTCTCTCGGAAGGTTACAGAAAACATGTACCAGCCCTCTGTGTTCTCTGTTTAGGGTCATTTCACTTATGATGATTCATCATAATCTTCAAAATTCTGGGAAGTATATGATACATCAGGAAGGAGGTACCATATTTCTAAGCTGCCAGACTTTAATATGAAAAAGAAATCCTTTCTGGATGACCATAATTTAAGTCAGAAAACAGCGGGACAGAGTGCAGAGTTATGCATGGATTGTTTAGTCAAAAAATTCCCTAATAACTAACAGAGCAAAAACTGGATTTAGGAAGCTAAACTGAAAACTTATTTTGGTGAGCTTCAGAAGGGACACCTCAGAACAAAAATTGACCCTAAGTTTTACCATATTTTGCTTTTTGAAATGAAATTCTTTCACTTCAGATTAAATACCACCACTTATTTCCCCTTCACCTCTACTGCTATATTTCTGGAATATATTCCCTGTCATTTCCATAGATTTTGGTCTTATTTGCAGTGGAAAAGGAATTTGGTGGGTCACATATCTCTAGAATCTCTTTCTGTAGTTTGTTCTAACTTATTCATACCCCCTCTCCTACTGTGTCACACACCTCTGGACCACTTGCCAACTGTAATGAATGAAAATGGCTGGTCCAGAGGCAGCTCAATTTAAGGCAGAGAGCTCCAGGTGACAAGCCAACTGGGCTGTACAGGTATCAGGCCTGTGACTTCAGATCAGTAGCATCTTATCCTTCTTCCAGTAACGAGTGCTAAATACTACAGGTAACTGAGGCATTTAAGATATACTATATCACTGCAACAACTTTATGCCAGCATAAGCCCACAGAAATGGAGATCCGTAAAATATCTAGGAAGTTACTGCACAAAGTAATTGAACAGCAGATAAAAATTGTACTCTAATGTTGGTTCTACTGTTCATTTATTATTTTATTCATGCATTCAGCAAGTAGCTGTTGAATGGCTACTAGGTGCTGGCCACTAGAAACGTCATGGTAAACAAGACAGATATGGTCCCCACAATCACAGAATTTACAATCTAGCGGGAGAAGGGGTACAGAGAAGTTGAGAGGAAATCACGGTAGCTTGTATTAATGTCATCAAAAGCGAAGAATTATAGTGCACTGTTGAGACCACAAAGGAGGGGCAACTACTGCAGGTAGGTGTGTGTGTGTGTGTGTAGAAGCTGGTCAACAGGGGCTCATAGGATTAAACTGTAGTTGATATTTTACATATGAGTTTCAGTTAGCTTGATAGAGGGGTGGGAGGTGGGCAGAGGAGGAACCAGCATGTACAAAGGCCCAGAGGCTAGAAAAAACATACTGTTAATTCCACATGTTTGACAACCTTCCCACAATTTCTTTTCTTCTCTGTAACTGAAGACAATGTCATGGCCAAATAATTGGGCAAGACTGTGTCTGGAGTTGCTGAAACCTCTTGCCCATAAATGTTGTTTTCTATGTTTAAAAAGGTTAAGCTGTCTGAGTATGTCATTTATTGCACTCCCACTTAAAAGTGTGATCAACTTGCAGACAGGGATCATAGCTCACTGTATTTCCCAGAACCCATGGCCACATTCTGTACACATTGGAAGCTTAAGAAATGCTTGTGCAAAACAAATAGATAAACAACAAAGAAAGGTCAGCACCCAAGCTGGAACTCCCAGAATTTTCAAGGGAGTGGAAATGTTTATCCAACAAGGTTTTTTAGCCAGTGTTACTTGCTTAAGTTTAACTTTAGGAGCTTAGTCACAAAGATCCTCATTAAATAGTATCTTAGCAATCCAAATAGTCGCTGCCCCTCTGACTTGAGTTAGTTGACCCGGTTGATTAAGGAAGCCAAAATCAGGAGCTTCAAGTCTCAGGAGAGGTTTGTTAGCTTCAGGGAGAGAAAGGAGATCCATTACCTAGTCTCATACATCAGACATACCCTGAGCTCTGGCCAGGCTGAGGGAAACAGCCATGCATATAGCACATGGCCCATATTATGGGCTAGGCACTGTATTAGGTGCTGTTGACATGAACATAAATAAGAAGTAGTTCCTGCTCCTAAGGTGGACCTGGCACGCAGTAATTGTTCAATAAATATTTGTTTAAAAACTGAGTGAACACAATCCCACCTATTCAAATAAATATTATAAAATATGTTGCAGTTTTGTTTTTCTAGTGGGGCTCTCCCTTAGGCTGTAGAAATTTTTGTATCGTATGAACTCTTTGTAGTTTCTACAAAAGGCAAATTCTTCCTCTCAGGTCCTGAAGGAACCCCTACAGTTGCTTTTGAAAACACTAAGAGCTGCAGCTGAAGAAAGGACCCTGATCCCCCTCTCACGGAGACTGCAGTGTAAGCCTCTGTTCCAATGTTACCCTACCCTGGGCACAGCTGTTGGACCAAAAGAGTTGCTCTGAGCATCGCAGCATGGGCAGTAGCCCTCAGTGAACTGCAGGCATCCTGAAAGAATGCTCTTCTACAAAGAACACACATTTTATAAGTAGCAGGACTCAACTCCAGCCCTTGGATTGCCCAAATCCAGTGCTCACAGCCACCAAGAAGAAAGAGTCCTAACAGAAGGGATCATTATTTCCTGATGCAGAGAACAACGTATTCCCTTCCTCTGAAACCTTAAAACCACATTCATTAGTGTCATACTCATTCATAAACTTACTCGGAATAAGATCTCTCCCTCTCCTCGGTAGGCACAGTCTCAAATCTCAGGGAGTCAAGTTCTTATGTTTACCACCCTCAATAACACTTGTCAGAAGCTCTGGTTTTTGAGTCCCCTTTGCCGTGAGCAAGCCATTTTTCTTCCAGGGCACTTTCCTTGGGCCTCTTTGGAATGAATTGCAGCCAGGACTTAGCTATTTCTTGGGTGAAGAAAACTGCTTGGTTTCTCATATTTTGGGATTAATGTGGATGATTGGGTGTGTGAGAGAAATGAGAAGGGCACTGTGACCCCTTGGTGAGTATTAACCCCTTGTAGTGATGGGGCAGCAGGGCAGGAAGACAAGATTAACCAAATGGCAATACAGTAACAAGCCCAAGATGCAATTTTTATTACTGTCTGTATAACTTATATGCACTTGGGAAGAAAAGAAAATAATAATGAGCTGCAATACCCCACAACTGAACTTTATTGACAAAAAATGTTTTTCATCAAAACCCAACTTCTTTCATTCATTTCTTCCCTACTTCTCACTTCCTCAAGCTGAATAAAAATATTTTCTGCCCTGGTTTCTTCCATGTGGTCATCTGATCATCCACCACTCACTCAGCAAATACGTATTGAGCTGCTGTCATGTACCAGGCACTGAGGAGTAGGTTCCAGAGCTTCTGTCTAGTAATTAAATATTTGATGCATAGGGTGATAAGCACAGTAAAAAGAAATCTACAAAGCATGAGGACAGGGAGAGAAAAGCATACATATGTCAAGAACTCTTGATTTTCTGGGCAAATAAGTACAGGCAGAGGATCAGGTGTCCAAGACAGAACTCCAGGGAAAGGAAAAGTACTAGCAGCAGCCAACACTTACTGCTGTGTTAGGCACTGATGTGTTTACAATGTGCTAAGCGCTGTTCTACGTTCTTTACCTGTGTTCATCTCTTTAATCCTCACAAGAACCAGATGAGAGAGTCTCTATTATTATTTCCATTCTGGCAACTGATACACAGAGAGACCAAGTAATTTGGCCAAATCACACAGCTATACAGTGTCAAAGGCACAACGAGAACCAGAGCCTGAGCTCTTAACCACCACAGGATAGCACAGAGAAAGATATATGCACAGGTCCAGAGATGAGAGGTCAGGGCCTTCTGGGGGAAATGGCAGTCAATATGAATGGGACAGAGTCTTCATGAGGGAGTGTCAGAAGCAAATGGAAGTCAAGAGGTAATATGCAGGATGATGAAGATTCTGTGTACCCTGCTAAAGTTCTTACTTCACCCTGAGAGCGATTGGAGCCATGAAAGTCTTTATACCCAAGCTCAGATCTACGTTTCAGGAAGATGACAAATAGCACAGTACAGAATGGATTTCAGAGGGGTCGGTGAGCAGGAGACCAGTGAAAACAGTCAGATAACTGTACAGGTGATAAATGGTGAGGGGCCCGACAAAGGGAATAGGAACACGAAGGGAGGAAGGGAGAACAACAGGAGCTATTTAAATGATAAAATTTATAGAACTGGGAGGGAAATTGGGTGGATGTAGAAGTTGATCCAGAAGAAAAGGAAAGGATAACTTCTAGGTTCAGGATAGGGTAGAACCTATGACATTAACCAGGACACAGAATGTAAGAGGAGTGCCCAGTTTAAGAAAAAGACAGTTTGTTCAGTATGGAAATATTACATTTGAGATGCCTGTTCTTGCAATCTATTGCTACATAACAAACCATCCTAAAACAACACTTTAAAATAATAATTTGTGATGGTTGCTCATGGTTCTATGAGTCAACTGTGTTCAGCTGGGCAATTCTTGCTTGCAGGCTCTCAGATAATTACTGTCAGTTGTTGTCTGGGCTGCAATCTTCTAAAGGCTCAGTTGGGCTTGTTGCCCAAGGTGGCTCACTCACGTGGGTGGCAATTGTTGCTGCCTTTTGGATAGGAGTTCAGCTGGGCTTTTCCACCTACACGTGGCTTCTCCATATAGCTTGAGCTTCTCTCAGCAAGATAGCTGGGTGACAAGTGATAGAGTCCAATGAGCAAGCATTTTAAGAAGCCTCGACAAAAGCTGCAAGGTTTCTAAGGACATAGCCTTGGGAACCATATTGTGGTGAAGAGTGACTCACAGGGTCATCCCAGATTCAAGGAGTGGAGACTCCATGGGGCTTGAAGATAGAGAAGCATACTTCATCAGGCCCATCTTTGGAGACTAACACAGTTCCTTTGGGACATGCAGTTGGAGAAGTTTAATTGGTATTCAAGTTATGGGTCTCTAGTTCAGGGAGAGATCTGGGCTGGGGATCTAGCTGAGAAGACAACCAATACGCAATTGGTGATTGAAGCCATGGATGTAGATGAGATCTCCCAGGGAGAATGTGCAGAGCGCAACAAGAATGAGACCTGGGGAAGAACCTTGAAACACCAACATCTGAAGGGTAAACAATGGAACAGCAATTCTCGGTCCCCTAAAAGAGCCCAAGAATGTGGGGCTATAGAAGCAGAGAAAACCATGAAATGATATGCTTATATAAGCTAAATGCAACATGTCAAGGAAAGGAAATAGTCAACAGTGCCAAACGCTGCAGAGAGGCAAAGTCACATGGGGCCTGAAAACTATTTTCACCAGATTTGACAATTAGGTGGTCATGGGTGACCTTAGTAGAAATAGTTTCAGGGAATAGAAAAAGCAAAGAAAAAAATAAAACAGACTGAAGTGGAATAGACTGTGAATGGTAGCTGAGAGAGACAAGGCAAGAATCTATCACAAGACATACAGTTGAAAGAAGGTTTGTGTTTTTAAGATGCTTAGGGCAAGGGCTCTGGGGTCAGATTGCCTGTTTGCATGGATTTGCATTTCGGCTCTCCCAGCTGCGTAACTTAACCTCTCTAACACTCAGTCTTCTCTGAAAAGGTAACATTTAAGCTGACACTGGAAGTATGAGCAGGAATCAGTCAGGTAATGTGTTGGGAGAATAAAGTTCTTGGCTGGGGTAACAGCAAGGATGTAAGTGAGTCAGGACCACGCTTGGCTTGTGTGAGGAATAGACTGGCGTGGGGCCCGCTGGCTGGGGAGGTGGTCAGGGGAGCAGCAGGAGATTGAGCTAAGGAGAAAGGAGTCCGTCTTTCTGGGCTTTATACTTGGGGAAATTTCATTCTAAGAGCAACGGAAATCATTGGAATATTGTAAACAGAGGAGTGACATTATTTGACACATTTTTAAAAGATCACTCTGCTTTAAAAGTAAACATACACCTACCCAGCAATTCTACTCCCAGATATTCACCCAAAACAAATGAAAACATGCATTCACAAAAAGGCTTGCGTCGAGAATATTCATAACAGTTTTATTCGTAATAGCCCAAGACTGGAAACAGTCCATATATCCATCATTTTTTTAAAAAATTATAAACACAATGTAATATATTCTTAAGTGGATTATAACTCAGCAATAAAAAGAAATGAATTACTGATACTGCAACAACATATCTCATGATTCCATTTATATGATATTCTGGAATAGGCAAAGCTAACCTACAGTGGAAAAAACTTAGAACAGTGGTTTCCTTGGAGATGAGAGTGGGAGCAGGGATTGCCTGGGGAGGGTAGAAGGCAAATTTCTGAAGGCGGGGGTTACTGTTATACTTGATAAGGGTTAGGGTTACACAGTCAAAACTCAGCAGATGTAAATTTAGGAATTAAATTTTACATTAAAACAAACAAGACAAAGAACTACTCAAATATTGAACTCCAGTTAACTATATGTAAGCTGAAGTATTTAGAGGCAAGAATACTGATATCTACAATATCTTTGAAATGCACCCAACTTAAGATGGACTAGGGACTTCCCTGGCGGTCCAGTGGGTAAGACTCCTCGCTTCCACTGCAGGGGGCCCAGATTCAATCCCTGGTCATGATGCACGGTGAGGCCAAGAAAACAAAACAAACAAAAAAAAGATGGACTAATGGGTGAATTGAGGGATAGATGGATAGAGAGAAATGTAATAAAGCAAGTATACGTATTATGTGCTTGAATTGTATCACCTCGAAATTCATAAAGTCCTAACCCCTAGTATCTCAGAAGGTGACCTTATTTGGAGATAGGACCTTTAAAGAGGCAATTAAAGTAAAATAAGATTATATGAGTGGGCCCTAATCCAATATGAGTGGTATCCTTATAAAAAGAGGAGATTAGGAAACAGACAACACAGACCAAGGGACAACCCTGTGAGAACAGACAGAAGGCAGCTACCTGCAAGCCAAGGGGGAGGCCTCAGAACAAACTAACCCTGGCCACACCTTGATTTTGAACCTCTGGCCTTCTGAAACTGTGAGAAAATACATTTTTGTTGTTTAAGCCACTCAGACTGTGGTATTTTCTTATGGCTGTCCTAGCAAACTAATACACATAAGTAAAGTGTTAAAGGTAGAATCTAGGTGGTAGATATGAATGTTCACTACAAAATTATTTCAACTTTGCTGAATTTTTCATAGTCAAATGTTGGGGGAAAGTCACTCTGATCTCTGTGCACACTGGATTTAGGGAACAACTGTGAAAGTTGGGAGGAGGCTAATACAGTGGCCAAAGTGAAGAGTGATGGCAACTTGGACTAAAATGGTGAGAGTGGATTTGGAGAGAAATAGGCAGATTTTATATTTATGTTGGAGATAGAAACAGCAGGGCTGTCTGAGAGATTGGATATAGAATATGAATAAAACTACAAAATCAAGGATGACTGCTATGTATTTCTACAACTGGGTGGCCAGTGGTATTTACTAAGATGGAAAATATCAGAGGTACAGGAGTAAATCAAATTTTGTTTTGGTCCTGTTAAGCTTGAAATGCCTATGGGTTATCCAAGTGGTATTGTCAAGTAGTAAGTTAAATATAAAATTTAGAGCTCAGTGCATACAAAACATGTAAACTGCTTAGCACAAGGCCTGATAATTAGTAAGCATAATAAATGCTTAGTATTATTTCCAATTATTTTAATTATTATAGGAGCTGTGATAGAGATAGATCTACTAACATTGTATATTGGTATATTCTGCCTTAGAAAGGAGATAAGATTAAAAACATATACTTGGTTCTTTGAGAAGATAAACAAAATTGGGAGCTTCAAGATGGCAGAAGAGTAAGACGTGGAGATCACCTTCCTCCCCACAAATACATCAGAAATACATCTACATGTGGAACATCTCCTACAGAACACCTACTGAACGCTGGCAGAAGACCTCAGACCTCCCAAAAAGCAAGAAACCCCCCACGTAGCTGGGTAGGGCAAAAGAAAAAACAGAGACAAAAGAATAGGGATGGGACCTGCACCTCTGGGAGGGAGCTGTGAAGAGGGAAAGTTTCCACACACTAGGAAGGCCCTTCGCGGGCGGAGACTGCGGGTGGCGGAGGGGGGAAGCTTCGGAGCCACGGAGGAGAGCGCAGCCACAGGGGTGCGGAGGGCAAAGCGGAGAGATTCCCGCACAGAGGATCGGCGCCGCCCAGCACTCACCAGCCCGAGAGGCTTGTCTGCTCACCCGCCGGGGCGGGCGGGGGCTGGGAGCTGGGGCTCGGGCTTCGGAGGTCGGATCGCAGGGAGAGGACTGGGGTTGGCGGTGTGAACACAGCCTGAAGGGGCTAGTGCGCCACAGCTAGCTGGGAGGGAGTCCGGGATAAGGTCTGGAGCTGCCTAAGAGGCAAGAGACTTTTTCTTGCCTCTTTGTTTCCTGGTGCGCGAGGACAGGGGATTCAGAGCGCCGCCTAAACGAGTTCCAGAGACGGGCGCGAGCCGCGGCTACCAGGGAGGACCCCAGAGACGGGCATGAGACGCTAAGGCTGCTGCTGCCGCCACCAAGAAGCCTGTGTGCAAGCACAGGTCACTATCCACACCTCCCCTCCCGGGAGCCGGTGCAGCCCGCCACGGCCAGGCTCCCGTGATCCAGGGACAACTTCCCCGGGAGAATGCGCGGCGCGCCTCAGGCTGGTGCAACGTCACGCCGGCCTCTGCCGCCGCAGACTCGCCCCGCATCCGTACCCTTCCGTCCCCCCGGCCTGAGTGAGCCAGAGCGCCAGAAGCAGCTGCTCCTTTAACCCCGTCCTTTCTGAGCAAAGAACAGATGCCCTCAGGTAACCTACACGCAGAGGCGGCTCCAAATCCAAAGCTGAACCCTGGGAGCTGTGCGAACAAAGAGAAAGGGAAATTTCTTCCAGCAGCCTCAGAAGCAGCGGATTAAAGCTCCACATTCAACTTGATCTGCCTGCATCTGTGGAATACTTGAATAGACAACAAATCATCCCAAATTGAGGAGGTGGACTTTGGGAGCAACGATATATATATTGTTTTCCCTTTTTCTCTTTTTGTGAGTGTGTATGTGTGTACTTCTGTGTGTGATTTTGTCTGTATAGCTTTGCTTTTACCATTTGTCCTAGGGTTCTCTGTCCGTTTTTTTGTTTTTTTGTTGTTTTTTTTTAGTACAGTTTTTAGCCCTTCTTATCATTGGTGGATTAGTTATTTGGTTTGGTTGCTCCCTTCTTTCTTTCTTTCTTTCTTTCTTTTTTATTACTTAAAAAATTTTTTTAATAATTATTTTTAATTTTTTTAATAACTTTTTAAAATTTTGTTTTATTATATCTTCTTTCTTTCTTTCTTTATTTTCTCCCTTTTATTCTGAGCCGTGTGGATGCCAGGTTCTTGGTGCTCTGGCCAGGCATCAGGGCTGTGCCTCTGACATGGTACAGCCAAGTTCAGGACACTGGTCCACAAAAGACCTCCCAGCTGCACGTAATATCAAACAGCAAAAATCTCCCAGACATCTCCATCTCAATGCTAAGACCCAGCTCTACTCAACGACCAGCAAGCTACAGTGCTGGACACCCTATGCCAAACAACTAGCAAGAGAGGAACACAACCCCAGCCATTAGCAGAGAGGCTGCCTAAAATCATAATGAGGTCACAGACACCCCAAAAACACACCACCAGACGTGGACCTGCCCACCAGAAAGACAAGAT
The DNA here is from genome assembly GCF_028564815.1 of Eubalaena glacialis. NCBI lineage: Eukaryota > Metazoa > Chordata > Mammalia > Artiodactyla > Balaenidae > Eubalaena > Eubalaena glacialis. Next base: position 106,103,640 of record NC_083718.1, read on the forward strand.
CCAGCCTCATCCACCACAACACAGGCACTAGTTCCCTCCACCAGGAAGCCTACACAACCCACTGAACCAACCTTAGCCACTGGGGGCAGACACCAAACACAACTGGAACTATGAACCTGCAGCCTGTGAAAAGGAGACCCCAAACACAGTAAGTTAAGCAAAATGAGAAGACAGAGAAACATACAGCAGATGAAGGAGCAACATTAAAACCCACCATACCTAACAAATGAAGAGGAAATAGGCAGTCTACCTGAAAAAGAATTCAGAATAATGATAGTAAAGATGATCTAAATCTTGGAAATAGAAGGGAGAAAATACAAGAAACGTTTAACAAGGACCTAGAAGAACTAAAGAGCAAAGAAACAGTGATGAACAACACAATAAATGAAATTTAAAATTCTCCACAAGGGATCAATAGCAGAATAACTGAGGCAAAAGAACGGATAAGTGACCTGGAAGATAAAATAGTGGAAATAATTACTGCAGAGCAGAATAAAGAATGAAAAGAATTGAGGAAGGTCTCAGAGACCTCTGGGACTACATTAAATGCACCAACATTCGAATATAGGGGTCCCAGAAGAAGAAGAGAAAAAGAAAGGGACTGAGAAAATATTTGAAGACATTATAGTTGAAAATTTCCCTAATATGGGAAAGGAAATAGTTAATCAAGTCCAGGAAGCACAGAGAGTCCCATACAGGATAAATCCAAGGAGAAACACACCAAGACACATATTAATCAAACTATCAAAAATTAAATACAAAGAAAAAATATTAAAAGCAGCAAGGGAAAAACAAATAACACACAAGGGAATCCCCATAAGGTTAACAGCTGATCTTTCAGCAGAAACTCTGCAAGCCAGAAGGGAGTGGCAGGACATATTTAAAGTGATGAAGGCGAAGAACCTACAAACAAGATTACTCTACCCAGCAAGGATCTCATTCAGGTTTGACGGAGAAATTAAAACCTTACAGAGAATCAAAAGCTAAGAGAATTCAACACCACCAAACCAGCTTTACAACAAATGCTAAAGGAACTTCTCCAGGCAGGAAACACAAGAGAAGGGAAAGACCTACAATAACAAACCCAAAAGAATTAAGAAAATGGTAAAAGGAACATACATATTGCTAATTACCTTAAATGTAAATGGATTAAAAGCTCCAACCAAAAGACATAGACTGGCTGAATGGATACAAAAACAAGACCCGTATATATGCTGCCTACAAGAGACCCACTTCAGACCTAGGGACAAATACAGACCGAAAGTGAGGGGATGGAAAAAGATATTCCATGCAAATGGCAATCAAAAGAAAGCTGGAGTAGCAATTCTCATATCAGACAAAATAGACTTTAAAACAAAGACTATTACAAGAGACAAAGAAGGACACTACATAATAATCAAGGGATTGATCCAAGAAGAAGATATAACAACTGTAAATATTTATGCACCCAACATAGGAGCACCTCAATACATAAGGCAAATGCTAACAGCCATAAAAGGGGAAATTGACAGTAACACAATCATAGTAGGAGACTTTAACACCTCACTTCCACCAAAGGACAGATCATCTAAAATGAAAATAAATAAGGAAAAGCAAGCTTTAAATGACAAATTAAACAAGATGGACTTTATTGATATTTATAGGACATTCCATCCAAAAACAACAGAATACACTTTCTTCTCAAGTGCTCATGGAACATTCTCCAGGATAGATCATATCCTGGGTCACAAATCAAGCCTTCGTAAATTTAAGAAAATTGAAATCGTATCAAGTAACTTTTCCAACCACAGTGCTATGAGACTACATACCAATTACAGGAAAAAATCTGTACAAACTACAGACACATGGAAGCTAAAGAATACACTACTTAATAACCAAGAGATCACTGAGGAAATCAAAAAATACCTAGAAACAAGTGACAAGGAAAACACGACAACCCAAAATCTATAGGATGCAGCAAAAGCAGTTCTAAGAGGGAAGTTTATAGCAATACAATCCTACCTTAAGAAACAAGAAACATCTCAAATAAACAACATAACCTTACACCTAAAGCAATTAGAGAAAGAAGAACAAAAAACCTCCAAAGTTAGCAGAAGGAAAGAAATCATAAAAATCAGATCAGAAATAAATGAAAAAGAAATGAAGAAAACGATAGCAAAGATCAATAAAACTAAAAGCTGGTTCTTTGAGAAGATAAACAAAATTGATAAACCATTAGCCAGACTTATCAAGAAAGAAAGGGAGAAGACTCAAATCAATTGAATTAGAAATGAAAAAAGAGAAGTAACAACTGACACTGCAGAAATACAAACGATCATGAGAGATTACTGCAAGCAACTATATGCCAATAAAATGGACAACCACGAAGAAATGCACAAATTCTTAGAAAAGCACAACCTTCCAAGACTAAACCAGGAAGAAATAGAAAATATGAACAGACCAATCACAAGCACTGAAATTGAAACTGTGATTAAAAATCTTCCAACAAACAAAAGCCCAGGACCAGATGGCTTCACAGGCGAATTCTATCAAACATTTAGAGAAGAGCTAACACCTATCCTTCTCAAACTCTTCCAAAATATAGAAGAGGGAGGAACACTCCCAAACTCATTCTACGAGGCCACCATCACTGTGATAACAAAACCAGACAAAGATATCACAAAGAAAGGAAACTACAGGCCAATATCACTGATGAACATAGATGCAAAAATCCTCAACAAAATACTAGCAAACAGAATCCAACAGCACATTTAAAGGATCATACACCATGATCAAGTGGGGTTTATCTCAGGAATGCAAGGATTCTTCAATATATGCAAATCAATCAATGTGATACACCATATTAACAAATTGAAGGAGAAAAACCATGTGATCATCTCAATAAATGCAGAGAAAGCTTTACACAAAACTCAACACCCATTTATGATAAAAACCCTCCAGAAAGTAGGCATAGAGGGAACTTTCCTCAACATAATAAAGGCCATACATGACAAACCCAAAGCCAACATCGTCCTCAATGGTGAAAAACTGAAACCATTTCCACTAAGATCAGGAACAAGACAAGGTTGCCCACTCTCACCACTATTATTCAACATAGTTTTGGAAGTTTTAACGACAGCAATCAGAGAGGAAAAAGAAATAAAATGAATCCAAATCGGAAAAGAAGAAGTAAAGCTATCACTGTTTGCAGATGACATGATACTATACATAGAGAATCATAAAGATGCTACCAGAAAACTACTACAGCTAATCAATGAATTTGGTAAAGTAGCAGGATACATAATTAATGCACAGAAATCTTGCATTCCTATGCACTAATGATGAAAAATCTGAAAGTGAAATTAAGAAAACACTCCCATTTACCATTGCAACAAAAAGAATATAATATCTAGGACTAAATCTACCTAAGGAGACAAAAGACCTGTATGCAGAAAATTGTTACACTGATGAAAGAAATTAAAGATGATACAAATAGATGGACAGATATACCATGTTCTTGGATTGGAACAAACGACATGGTGAAAATGACTATACTACCCAAAGCAATCTACAGATTCAATGCAATCCCTATCAAACTACCAATGGCATTTTTCACAGAACTAGAACAAAAAATTTCACAATATTTATGGAAACACAAAAGACCCCGAATAGCCAAAGCAATCTTGAGAAAGGAAAATGGAGTTTGAGGAATCAGGCTCCCTGACTTCAGACTATACTACAAAGCTACAGCAATCAAGACAGTATGATACTGGCACAAAAACAGAAATATAGATCAATGGAACAGGATAGAAAGCCCAGAGATAAATCCATGCACATATGGTCACCTTATCTTTGATAAAGGAAGCAAGAATTTACAGTGGAGAAAAGCCTCTTCAATAAGTGGTGCTGGGAAAACTGGACAGCTACATGTAAAAAAATGAAATTAGAACACTCCCTAACACCATACACAAAAATAAAATCAAAATGGATTAAAGACCTAAACATAAGGCCAGACACTATCAAACTCTTAGAGGAAAACAAGCAGAACACTCTATGACATAAATCACAGCAAGATCCTTTTTGACCCACCACCTAGAGCAATGGAAATAAAAACAAAAATAAACAAATGGGACCCAATGAAACTTAAAAGCTTTTGCACAGCAAAGGAAACCATAAACAAGACGAAAAGACAACCCTCAGAATGGGAGAAAATATTTGCAAATGAAGCAACTGACAAAGGATTAATCTCCAAATTTTACAAGCAGCTCATGCAGCTCAATATCAAAAAAAACAAACAACCCAATCCAAAAATGGGCAGAAGACCTAAATAGACATTTCTGCAAAGAAGATATACAGATTGCCAACAAACACATGAAAGAATGCTCAACATCCTTAATCATTAGAGAAATGCAAATCAAAACTACAATGAGATATCATCTCACACCGGTCAGAATGGTCATCATCAAAAAATCTACAAACAATAAATGCTGGAGAGGGTGTGGAGAAAAGGGAACCCTCTTGCACTGTTGGTGGGAATGTAAATTGATAGAGCCACTATGGAGAACAGTATGGAGGTTCCTTAAAAAGCTAAAAATAGAACTACCATATCACCCAGCAATCCCACTCCTGGACATATACCCTGAACAAACCATAATTCAAAAAGAGTCATGTACCACAATGTTCACTGCAACTCTATTTACAATTTCTAGGACATGGAAGCAACTTAAGTGTCCATCAACAACTGAATGGATAAAGAAGATGTGACACATATATACAATGGAGTATTACTCAGCCATAAAAAGAAACGAAATTGAGTTATTTGTAGTGAGGTAGATGGACCTAGAGTCTGTCATACAGAGTGAAGTAAGTCAGAAAGAGAAAAACAAATACCATATGCTAACGCATATATATGGAATCTAAAAAAAAAAAAAAAAGGTCATGAAGAACCTAGGGACAAGACGGGAATAAACACACAGACCAACTAAGAATGCACTTGAGGATATGGGTAGGGGGAAGGGTAAGCTGGGACAAAGTGAGAGAGTGGTATGGACATATATACACTACCAAATGTAAAGTAGATAACTAGTGGGAAGCAGCCGCATAGCACAGGGAGATCAGCTCAGTGCTTTGTGACCACCTAGAAGGGTGGGATAGGAAGGGTGGGAGGGAGGGAGACACAAGAGGGAAGAGATATGGGGATATATGTATATGTATAGCTGATTCACTTTGTTATAAAGCAGAAACTAACACACCATTGTAAAGCAATTATACTCCAATAAAGATGTTTAAAAAAAAAAAAAGATAAACACCATTGATAAAACCTTAGCCAGGCTGATCAAGAAAAAAAGGGAGATGATACAAATCAATAAAATTAGAAATGAAAAAGGAGAAATCACAGATGACACTGCAGAAATACAAAGGATTATAAGACACTACTACAAACAACTATATGCCAATCAAATGGACAACCACGAAGAAATGGACAAATTTTTTCATAGGTACGACTTTTGAAGACTGAACCAGGAAGAATTAGAAAATATAGACAGACCTATCAGAAGTAATGAAATTGAAACTGTAATTAAAAATCTTCCAACAAGCAAAAGTCCAGGACCAGAAGGCTTCACAGGTGAATTCTATCAAACACTTAGAGAAGAGCTAACACTGATCCTTCTCAAACTCTTCCAAAAAATTGCAGAGGGAAGAACACTCCCAAATTCATTCTATGAAGCCACCATCACCCTGATACCAAAACCAGAAAAAGGTATCACAAAAAAAGATAATTATAGACCAATATCACTGATAAACATAAATGCAAAAATCCTGAACAAAATATTAGCAAACAGAATCCAACAACATATTAAAAGGATCATACAACATGATCAAATGAGGTTTATCCCTGGGATGCAAGGATTCTTCAATATACCCAAATCAATCAATGTGATACACCATATTAACAAATTAAGGAATAAAAACCACATAATCATCTCAATAGTTGCAGAAAAGCTTTTGACAAAATTCAACAACCATTTATGATAATAACTCTCCAGAAAATGAGCATAGAGGTTACCTACCTCAACATAATAAAGGCCATATATGACAAACCCACAGCAAGCATCATACTCAATGGTGAAAAACTGAAAGTATTTCCACTAAGATCAGAAACAAGACAAGGATGTTCACTCTCACCACTCTTATTCAACATAGTTTTGGAAGTCCTAGCCATGGCAATCAGAAAAGAAAGAGAAATAAAAGGAATACAAATTGGAAAAGAAGAAGTAAAACTGTCACTGTTCGCAGATGACATGATACTATATATAGAAAATCATAAAGATGCCACCAGAAATCTACTAGACCTAATCAATGAATTTGCTAAGTTTGCAGGATACAAAATTAATGTACAGAAATCTCTTGCATTCTTATACACTATCAACGAAAAACCAGAAAGACAGATTAAGGAAACAATCTCATTTTCCATCACATCAAAAAGAATAATATACCTAGGAATAAACCTTCCTAAGGAGTTGAAAGACTTGTACTCAGAAAACTACAAGACACTGATAAAAGAAATCAAAGATGACATAAACAGGTGGAGATATATACCATGTTCTTGGATTGGAAGAATCAATATTGTGAAAATGACTATACTACCCAAAGCAATCTACAGATTCAATGCAATCCCTAGCAAACTACCAATGGCATTCTTCACAGAATTAGAACAAAAAATTTTACAATTCATATCAAAACACAAAAACCCCGAATAGCCAAAGCAATCTTGAGAAAGAAAAACAGAGCTGGAGGAATCAGGCGCCCCGACTTCAGACTATACTGCAAAGCTACAGTAATCAAGACAGTATGGTACTGGCACAAAAACAGAAATATAGACCAATTGTACAGGATAGAAAGCCCAGAGATAAACCCACGCATATATGGTCACCTAATTTATGACAAAGGAGGCAAGAACATACAATGGAGAAAAGACATCCTCTTCAATAAGTGGTGCTGGGAAAACTGGACAGCTACATGTGAAAGAATGAAATTAGAACACTACCTTACACCGTACACAAAAATAAACTCAAAATGGATTAAAGACCTAAATGTAAGACCAGACACTATAAAACTCTTAGAGAAAAAAAATAGGAAAAACACTCTGACATAAACCACAGCAAGATCTTTTTTACCCACCTCCTAGAGTAATGAAAATCAAATCAAAAATAAATGAATGAGACCTAATTAAACTTCAAAGCTTTTGCACAGCAAAGGAAAACATAAACAGGATGAAAAGACAACCCTCAGAATGGGAGAAAATATTTGCAAATGAAACAACAGACAAAGAATTAGTTTCCAAAATATACAAACAGCTCATGGAATTCAATATTAAAAAAACAAACAATTCAATTAAAAATTTAGGCGGAAGACCTAAATAGACATTTCATCAAAGAAGACATACAGATGGCCAAGAGGCACATGAAAAGATGCTCAACATCACTAATTATTAGAGAACTGCAAATCAAAACTACAATGAGGTATCACCTCATGCCAGTCAGAATGGCCATCATCAAAAAATCTACAAACAATAAATGCTGGAGAGGGTGTGGAGAAAAGGGAACCCTCTTGCACTGTTCGTGGGAATGTAGATTGATACAGCCACTATGTAGAACAGTATGGAGGTTACTTAAAAAACTAAAAATAGAATAACCATATGATCCAGCAATCCCACTACTGGGCATATACCCTGAGAAAACCATAGTTCAAAATGAGACATTGTACAACAATGTTCATGGCAGCACTATTTACAATAGCCAGGACATGGAACCAACCTAAATGTCCATTAACAGATGAATGGGTAAAGAACATTTGGCACATATATACAATAGAATATTACTCAGCCATAAAAAGACACGAAATTGAGTTATTTGTAGTGAGGTGGATGGACCTAGAGTCTGTCATACAGAGTGAAGTAAGTCAGAAAGACAAAAACAAATACTGTATGCTAACACATATATATGGAATCTAAAAAAAAAAAAAAAAATTGGTAATGATGAACCTAGTGACAGAGCAGGAATAAAGATGTAGACATAGAGAATGGACTTGAGGACACGGTGGGGGAGGGGAAAGCTGGGGGAAGTGAGAGTAGCATCTATATATATACACTACCGAATGTTGAATAGTTGGCTGGTGGGAAGCAGCAGCATAGCACAGGGAGATGAGCTCGGTGCTTTGTGACCACCTAGAGGAGTGGGATAGGGAGGGTGGGAGGGAAGCTCAAGAGTGAGGGGATATGGGGACATGTGTATGCATATGGCTGATTCACTTTGTTGTACAACAGAAATTAACACAGTACTGTGAAGAAATTATACTCCAATAAAGATCTATTTTTTAAAAAAATATATATATATAGTTAAATCTGAGCTGCTATGTGAAATGGTTAATATAAAGCACATGAACGAGATCCTGCACTGAATAAGACAGGGCTGAGAGAGAGCTCGGTATGTCCTGCTGTCTCATCCACCCCTCAGGCAACGTCACTTCCTCTGGTCACCTCAGAGAAATGAGAATTTATTCTCCATTAAATAACTAATTATAATGTTTAATAACTGCTGCAGTCACTTTTTTTTTTTCTATTTGAATTTGTCAAAAAATAATGAGAGCTCAAATTATTGGCTCCAGAATGCAGCTTCTTAAAATCTTAATATATGGTATGACTATGTTTATGTTTACCTGATATGCCAGAGTCCCTGGATGGATTTGCATTTCATTATTCTTGGATGCAAAAATTTTAATTCACTTTATACATCTTTATTAGAATTTTATATTCTTCATCAGATACAGCACACAGATAGAGCCCCTAGATTAACCATGTAGGCAGGAAAATTGGGGGAAAAAATGAAAACCTGTCATCTATGTCATTATCTCAGCACTAAGTCTTTAGGGAGTAGGAAAAGTGTCATTCAGAGCATCCCTGCAATTGTCTGAGCTGCATCAGTACCACCAGCTGTCTGACACGATCATTTGGAGCTTGCTGAAACTTGCATGTTTTCTCTCCCATCTATGCAGCCCCTCCCTCTCCTTGGTGGAAACAAGACCAGTGTTTGTTCAAACTCAATAGAAAATAGTAGCAAGCACCATCTTGGTTTGGCTTTTCTTTTCATGGTAACAGCTAATAACTCACTTGAGAGCTTGACAAAGGGCTAGGCACCATGCTAAGCGCCATTTCATTCAACCTTCCTCGCAGCGGTCCCATGAGGTGGTATCTATTATTATCCACATTTTACAGATGAGGTATCTGATGCTCCAAGAGGCTGAGTAATCTGCCCAACTAGCAAGTAAGGGAATTGGAGTTCAAAAGAAGTCAGATGGTCGATAGAGAAAAATCTTCTAACTGCTGTGTCTTCGGCATCACTGATGGGAACGACTCAGGAGCCCAGAGGGTAAGGAGGGTTGGCTGATCCTCCTGAATCCTCAACGACAGCCATGAAGCTACACAGCTCCTGTTCTGCCTCTGAGGACACAGCTGAATGAGTAGCCTCTGCTCTGTATGAATTCGGAGGCTTCCCTGGCAAGTCCCCCTCCACAGACCCCCAAACCCGCCTAACTCTCAGCTCATGTCTGTAGTGATTTTACCAGGGCATAAACCTTCACATGTCCCCATGAAAATGAAGCTGAACACAAATACCCCTTCAAAAAGTAAAGGTGGCTTCAATTCACACTAATCTAGATGTGACATGTGTTGGTTAGATTTAGCTATTGGAGACTGCAGAGAAAGAGCAGCTCACTATAAAGGGGCATGGAGCGACCTGGAGAATATTCAGAAATAAGCATGTAGGCTCTGACATCAAACTTTACTTACCAAGTTGCTGATTGTCAATCAACCCATTCCAAGAAAGAATTAAAGGTGATGTACACTGGCCCCCTACCTATTCTTTCCACTCTGGAGCCTCACAATCTAACGTATGGGACTTCACACACAAAACCAAGCTCCCACCTTGCCTCCTGTCTCTCTTGTTGCTATTTATATGCAATTTATATTGATAAGCTAGTTATTTGAAGAAATGAGTCCACTTCTTGGCAAAATCTATTTATACAACTGGTATAAATCAGCGCTTCTCCAGGGCTTCGTCCCACGCCGCTCCGCTGTACACAGAGGGAGCAGCCTTTTCCTCATGACGTGGAGAATGGTGATCACAGGTGGGAAACTCTGTCCCACTGGCTTATTCAGACCTTGTCTAAGAAGTCCTGCGCAGCCATTACCTGTTTACTCCTGAAGAGGCTTCAAGAAAGGACTGATAAAGAGATTTGCCTGGGAGTACTGGGGTAATCTTATTATCTAAGTCACAAAATCAAGTTAATGCCAACAAAGTATTATAAAGGTTTATTTACTTACTTTATTTTCCACATTAAACGAGAGCTGGATTGAGGGGCAACCCAGCCAGAGAGCTATCCCAAACACCAATCTAAAAGGGGAGCCAGAAAACACCTACTACTACAACCTCGCCAAGATGTGGTAAGATGGAAGAAATGCGTATTGACCTGACTACTTTTAGAATACTGAATATGAATGGAAGGAACACTGTCTCCTAGAAAAGAGTGAAAGAATCAAAGGGACAAGTTAAACTGCCTTCTAAGGAGGTAGGAAGTGTTAGCCCCAGGGTTTTTGCTTTGCTGGGTGAAATTTGCAAATTTGGGTCCAGAGCTGAACTGCTCCGGACTACAGAGAAGAGGCAGAGCGCTCTTACCAAATAGTACTCTGATTCCTCTTTCTCTGTTTGAAGGAATGCCAAATTATTCCTTTGCCCAGGGGAGCCACCAGTCTTGGTGTGGCCCTGGAGGGAGAGCCACATGTGGACATGGGTTGTACCTGTGTTGTTCGGGACCGTGCACTAAGCGTCTAGCTCAGTGCCAGCCAGAGCACTCACCCTAGAGGCATGCCATGGCTCTTCTCCAGGGGGTGCTATTCCCAGAGTGTGCAGGCACTGTGTTCAGCCGCACAGACGGTGCACCTCCTTTAGGGCTGCGTATCGTGGCCTCTGAGATTTGTTGGGTGACCTACTGAATGAAAAAAATGACATATAGATGGAGGAGGCATTAACTTTTTCCCACCACTCTTTTCCCCACATTCACTTCATTGTCTTTATTTAGTCTCATGCTTGCTTTCTTTTTTTTTTAAACATCTTTATTGGAGTATAATTGCTTTACAATGGTGTGTTAGTTTCTGCTGTATAACAAAGTGAATCAGCCATACATATACATATATCCCCATATCCCCTCCCTCTTGTGTCTCCCTCCCACCCTCCCTATCCCACCCCTCTAGGTGGTCACAAAGCACCGAGCTGATCTCCCTGTGCTATGCGGCTGCTTCCCACTAGCTATCTATTTGACATTTGGTAGTGTATACATGTCCATGCCACTATCTCACTTTATCCCAGCTTACCCATCCCCCTCCCCATGTCCTCAAGTCCATTCTCTAGTAGGTCTGCATCTTTATTCCCGTCCTGCCCCTAGGTTCTTCATGACCTTTTTTTTTTTTTTTTTTTTTTTTTTTAGATTCCGTATATATGTGTTAGCATACAGTATTTTTTTTTCTCTTTCTGACTTACTTCACTCTGTATGACAGACTCTAGGTCCATCCACCTCACTGCAAATAACTCAATTTCGTTTCTTTTTATGGCTAATATTCCACTGTGTATATGTGCCATATCTTCTTTATCCATTCATCTGTCAATGGACACTTAAGTTGCTTACATGTCCTGGCTATTGTAAATCGAGTTGCAATGAACATTGTGGTACATGATTCTTTTTGAATTATGGTTTTCTCAGGGTATATGCCCAGGAGTGGGATTGCTGGGTCATATGGTAGTTCTATTTTTAGTTTTTTAAGGAACCTCCATACTGTTCTCCACAGTGGCTGTATCAATTTACATTCCCACCAACAGTGCAAGAGGGTTCCCTTTTCTCCACACCCTCTCCAGCATTTATTGTTTGTAGATTTTTTGATGATGGCCATTCTGACCGGTGTGAGATGATATCTCATTGTAGTTATGATTTGCATTTCTCTAATGATTAAGGATGTTGAGCATTCTTTCATGTGTTTGTTGGCAATCTGTATATCTTCTTTGCAGAAATGTCTGTTTAGGTCTTCTGCCCATTTTTGGATTGGGTTGTTTGTTTTTTTGATACTGACCTGCATAGTCTCATGCTTTCTTAATTTGACTTGAGGAGGGCTGGACCGCTCTTTCTACCTCCAGTCTCCTGTGTTAATTCATTCTACTCAGTAGGGGTAAGCTCTCTAGAGTAAGACCAGATCATGCCACTTCCTTCCTTAAAAGCCTCTGATGGCTTTTCATTGCCAGTGGAAAGGCCAAAATTCTTAGCATGGAAAATAAGACCCCCTGTGAGTGGTCCCAAGTTGAGGAGTCCAGTATCATCTCTTACTACTTCCTCCTTTTTTGCTCTGTGCTCCAGCCATTGCCAGTGGTCAGATCCACTCTATGCTTTCTCACTTGAGGACCCTGCACATGCTACTCCCTCTACCATGGATAACATTTTCCCCTTTTCCACTATTGGTATGGATTTTCCACGAGTATATCTTTAAAAATAAATAGTTTTGCCAAATTATTATAGATTTTTTCATAAACTTTTAGTTTTAGAATAGTTGCAGATTTACAGAAAAGTTGCAAACATAGTACAGAGAGTTCCCATACACTACACTCAGTCTCCCCTGTTATTAACATCTTTTGCTAGCATGATGCATTTGGCACAACTAATTAACCAATATTGATACCTTATTATTTTTTTCTTTTTCTATTGAAGTATAGTTAATTTACAATGTTGTGTTAATTTCAAGTGTACAGCAAAGTAATTCAGGTATATATATATATATACATATATATATATTCTTTTTCAGATTCTTTTCCATTATAGGTTATTATCAAGATATTGAGTATAGTTCCCTGTGTTATACAGTAGGTCCTTGTTGTTTACCTGTTTTATATACAGTGGTGTGTATATGCTAATCCCAACCTCCTAATTTATCTCTCCCTCCCCACCCCCACCCCAGACTATCCCATTTGGTAACCATAAGTTTGTTTTCTATGTCCGTGAGTCTATTTCTTTTTATAAATAAGTTTATTTGATGATACCTTATTATTAACTAGAGTTCATACTTTATTCAGATTTCTTTAGCTCTTATAATGTCTTTTTTCTGTTCCAGCATCCTATCCAGGATATCACTTTACTATTAATTATGATATCTCCTGAGGCTCCTCTAGGTTATGACAGTTTCATAAACTTTCCTCGTTTTTGATGGCCTTGACAGTTTTGAGGACCACTGGTCAGATATTTTGTACAATGTCCATCTACTAGAATTTGTCTGGTGTTTTTTCATGGTTACACAGGAGTTACGAGTTTTGGGGAGGAAGACCACAGAGTGCCGCTCTCATTACATGATATCAAGAATAAATGCTATCAACATGTCTGTTAATATCAAATCACTGTTAATGTTCACCTTGATCACCTGGCTGGGACAGTGTTTGCCAGGTTTCTCTTTGTAAAGTTACTCTGCACATTCTTCATACTGTGATCTTTGGAAGGAAATCACTACATGAAGCTCACATCCAAGGGGCTGGGACATTATGCTCCACCTCCTTGAGTAGGAAGCATCTACATAAATTATCAATTGAGATTTTTTAAAACATTTTGTTTTCTTGGATACCTATTTTTACTCACAGGTTTCTAATAACCAGTTTGGCTTATTCTCAGTGGATTGTTATGACTTTGGGTAGTCACAGAATTAGGATAAAAGGTACATATATGGTTCAGTTTTCTAATTTCCTTTCTAAGGCCTAGCTTCTAAACTGGAATTACTTGTTACATTTTAAATATATAATTTATAGTCTTTAATCTTTACAGATGATAAAGAATACCATCTTGGGCTTCCCTGGTGGCGCAGTGGTTGAGAATCTGCCTGCCAATGCAGGGGACACGGGTTCGAGTCCTGGTCTGGGAAGATCCCACATGCCGCGGAGCAACTAGGCCCGTGAGCCACAATTGCTGAGCCTGCGCGTCTCTAGCCTGTGCTCCGCAACAAGAGAGGCCGCAATAGTGAGAGACCCACGCACCGTGATGAAGAGTGGCCCCAGCTCGCCGCAACTAGAGAAAGCCCTCGCACAGAAACGAAGACTCAACACAGCCATAAATAAATAAATAAATAAATAAATAAATAAATAAATATTTTTAAAAAAGAATACCATCTATTCTTTAGAAAGAGAAGAAGCAAAAGACTTGAAATGTTAATGATTCAGGTTAGCAGAAAGTGAAAATTATTGATAAACTGGACACTATTGTTTTACATATATCTGCCTAGGGAGAGATGGTAGAGGAATTCTTAAAGTTGCTCAAATACTTTCTGACCATCCATGGGCAATTCAGTGCACTTTCAAGAATTTGTTCTTATGTTCCCCAAGTTCCATTCCAGTACATGTTATTATTTGTGTATCATGATCTAGAGCAGAAAGGGGTAACTTTCCTTCATGAGTGCCTGCCCTGTATGTTCTTCAGTTAATATACTTTACTAAAATAAAGAATTTGCCACTGTCTGTTATCAGATTCAGACAGAGTATTCTGTTCTTGAATTGGCGTGTCTTTGGAGTAAACATCTCTTGGCAAAACATTTGTGTTTGTAAAACCTTTGTGTTTGAAAAACAGAAAAACCTACCACCCAAAAAGAATCTTATTTTAGCCTCCCATAGAAATCAGCTTGAAAAAATGCAGCAAAGTACATTTAAGTAGTAACTAGTTCATCACTAGTTGTTTCCCTGAATTCAACTAGTTTTTTCCCAAGCTAACTTATGTGTAGTTAAGGCCTAAATCTAGATCCTTTTAGATTTACAGTAAAGTTTCTTTCCCTAAGTACTTCCAATAACTAAACAGTTAAGACATAATTCACATGGCCTGAATTTGATCGCTGGAATCTCCCTAAAAGTGCTTTCCCTGGGGCAGAATTTCCCTGAGAAAATAAAAGAACAAAAGAAATGAAGTCAAACTTTATTTTGGAATTTCTGTATTGGTAAGGAAAGGGAGCTATTAATCACAGAAAGTAGGTCTTCAAGTTGAATTCTGTAAAACAGAACTGCATGGTACTTGTAAATTTAAAATACAGAAAGCAAGCAAGCCATTGGCAGTAGAATGAGTGATTTGGAAGCTTCACATTAGTCATTTTATATGATTTTGAAGTGACCAACCATAAGAGGTATATTATGACTGCCCAATTATTTCCTTATATTCTGAACAGGTGACTGTGGATATGTACCAAGCATACATGACATGGGAGCCAACACCGCCAGGACTATGTGAGGGCCTGCTAACAATTCTTCCCAGCAAGAAGAGTCACCCTGGAAAGCTATACACATCTATATGGGTTGATATGAAGGGAGAACTACAGCTACTACATTTACAAAACAGTACACAAAATAATACCTAGTTTTTGGTAAAATATAGAGCTAGAGTATAAATGTCTATATATGCCCCAAAAAGGTATGGAAAGATATATACACTAAAATTCTAACAGTGCTGAATAGTAAGAGAGTGAACGATTTTTATTTTCCTCTTGTACTTTATTACAGTTTCTGAATTTTTCTAATAGTATTTTTTTTAACTTTTTTTTAAAAAAAGGTACACCTAAACATACCTTTTCTCTTTCCTGCTGGAATTTCATTTCTTTTTTACAGTCATATTTCTCTTAACACTCTGCAAGTGCAACACTTACTATCATACCCTTCAGTATTTGTAACTAAGTGGAAGGAATTCAGACTCTTTGAAAAAAAAAAACATATTGATGATATGATAGCTAATGGTGACAAGGATCAACTGGAGGCCACATAGAAAAAATTAAAATTCCATTTGTTTGTTTTTTTTTTCCTAGAAGAATTTTTAAAGGCCCTTTAAGGTTTATGTAACAATCTGGCTATACATGAAATTGTTGTATTTACAGTATCTGTTATCATTGGTGGTCATAAACATAACTTGATTTTTTTCCAACAGAAAGAAAAGTATGCAGTGTTCTCCAGTTAATTCACATAACTAAACACCTCGAAATCTCCTGGAACTGATAAAGTTTATCAGAAACCCTCTCGCAGGAATGAAGGGAAGTTTATGCATTTAACAGGCATAAGTTCTCATATTCAGAGTATTTTTTTAAACTTGTAAAATACAGTGGTTTCTGGCAACAAAACTTTAATAAGCATTGACTTTGATGGTGCATAAGGAAGGATACTGGTAGTTACAAGAGAAAAATATGCTCTTCATATGCCCTTGACTGCTTCTTCTCTGGGCACAGGTCATTCCGTGAATCAGACACACAGTTGCACGAGGGATGGGCATGCACAAAGTTGGGGGAGGGGCAAGGGATGGTCAGGGAGACAACCACATAACCAACAAGAGTCAACTGGGCAATGTTCCAGACAATCTGAATACTTCATTGAATGCAGAAAACCACAATATGGAGGTTGAGAACACAGGTTCTAGTACAGTGATTCAACATGTAGTGTGCATGCAAATCACCCAAAGGAGCTAGAGTGTGCCCAAGAATTTGCATTTTTAATAAGTTCACAGATATTGTTGATGCTGCTGGTCTGTGGGTCACACTTTGAGAATAAACAGAATCAAGTGCCTCAAGTACGGTCTCCACCACTTACTGACTACCCGACAGCAAGCAAGCGAATGTGCTAATCCCTTGCCAGCTCAGTCAACTCTGTGAAATGGGGTCCTAATAGTCCCTGCCTCACAGTACTGTTGTAAGGATTAAATGAGAGGTGTCATCTAAGGCTCTTGGCAAAATACTCAATAAACATCAGCTATTATTTTTTTGTCATAACTGTAGTTTTGATATTATTATTCCTCCTTTTTTTTTACCATCTTTATTGGAGTATAATTGCTTTACAATGGTGTGTTAGTTTCTGCTTTATAACGAAGTGAATCAGCTATACATATAAATATATATCCCCATATGTCTTCCCTCTTGCATCTCCCTCCCTCCCATCCTCCCTATCCCACCCCGCTAGGTGGTCACAAAGCACCGAGCTGATCTCCCTGTGCTATGGGGAAGGGTAAGCTGGGACAAGGTGAGAGAGTGGCATGTACATATATACACTACCAAATGTAAAACCAATAGCTAGTGGGAAGCAGCCACATAGCTATTACTATTAATATTAATATTGTTTTGATAGTTTATCTAACTCCACAAAGCAGTTGAGGACACTGAGGCCCCAAGAGATTGAGTGACTGTCACATGGTTCCCGAGCCAATGACCAGTACAGCTGGGATGTGGACCCTGAGCTTTCAGGCACTCTCACAACACCAGACTGAGTGTGCCCTGAGATATCTTGCAGAAGTTGAGCATTTTTCAGCTGGTCTCAAACCCATGATCTTCATGTTGGAAATAAATACAAAAACAAGCCTCCAAAGGACATGAGCATCTCTAATAAAGCTGACTAACAACAACCTTGCACCGCTTCTGCCAGATTGAAAGAGAACGTACAGTACTGGGTTATCAAAACAGGAAACCAAGGCCATGCTGAATGAAGAAACTGTTAAAGGCCCTAATAACTGAGGTGCTGGCATTACCCTTATTTCCAGAGAAGGCAAGGAGTCTGGCTGACATTAAACACATCCCTTAACCCTCAGGAACATGTAAGGGGGCCAATTCACAGTCACAATATAAGCCTCCAACAGGACGCTTGGGATAACAGAAGGTTATTGTCAGAGCATTGCCTGCCTTTGGCCTGCTGAGAAAGAAAGAATTCCTTAACTTTGGCTTTAATAAAGTGCACAATTATGCATTTTAGAAGAACAGAACAAACCTCCTTTCCCCAGCCAATAGAATGTGATGTGCTTTTCAATAAAGCTGCTGAGAAGGGCAATAAATCCTAGCCTGGTTGTAATACTACGTCTAAGCTGAAAAACAAGGAATAAGATGCTCTTCTCAAGTCTCCAGTCAGCTTTCCGCTTTGGGAAATTGGGACATTAGGGAGAAACGGAGATCCTTAGAACATTTTCTTCAAGGCAGATCTGAAGGAAGATTATTAAGAATAACTTCAGAACATTCGGAAGATTCCAGTAATCTTTACATAAGCTCAGAAAATTGCTTTGAATTTTACTGAATTGACAATTTACTTCCTAGAATTATTATGAGGATTCATTTGATTAATATATAGAAAGAGCTTAATACAGATCCTAGCACATAGTAAGTGCTCTATAAGTGTTTGCTGTTATATTAATAATTAAGAATTATTATGATGATTTGGTATTATTATAAAGTCACAGGGTTTAGAGGTTGGTTCAGATCTCTGTCACTCTCATGACTATGTGAGGTAAAGAAATTTGCTCCCCCAATGGGCTAAAATAGAGAGAGAAAGAGAATGATTGAGGGGAAAATAAATATTTTGACAATAAAAGTTTTATTAAACATGGAAACAATCCTTTTTAGGAAGAACTGAATTTAGTGTTTTGGGTGGGAGAGTGGTTGTTTTGTTTAGTTTTGTTTTCATGAGTTAACATGTTCTATGGAGAAACATTCAGGACTTTTCAAAACCACAGTCGAAGGATTTTAACCTGAGATATAGTCAGAATATGCACACAAACACACAAGTAGGAAGTATTATATGTCTTTTTTTCTTACTTTCTAGTTCATCAAAATCAGGTTAGTTAATAGTGAAATACTCATCTCACGAAATATTTTTCTACCGTATTTATTTCACTAATTGTAATTTTTGTTTTTTAATAATAATTTTTAATTATTTAATTAATAATTTTAAATTATTAAATTTTAAAATTTAATAATTTTTAAAGTAGTCTTAAAATTTTTAAGAATATTTAACTTTATTTATTTATTTATTTATTATTTTTGGCTGTGCCGGGTCTTAGTTGTGGCTTGTTGTGGCATGCGGGATCTTTAGTTGTGGCATGCGGACTTCTTAGTTGCAGCATGTAGACTCAGTTGGCATGCGGACTTAGTTGCGGCATGCATGTGGGATCTAGTTCCCCGACGAGGGATCGAACCCAGGCCCCCTGCATTGGGAGCACAGAGTCTTACCCACTGGACCACTGGGGAAATCCCACTAACTATAATTTTTTAATGTGCCCTGACATCATACTGAGTTCTGAATGACCATTTGTATTATTATTTTTGAACGGGACAGTTCCACCTATTCATGGTACTAGGGCCCAAATGCATGTATTTTAATATAGTGTTGGAAATACAAAATTATGCAGCTATTCATGAGGGTAGCATAAATATGATCCCAGGCAAGTCAAAAAGTATGCTGATTGAGTTTATCCTCCACCTCAGCTGGCTCCTACTGACCCAAAACACACTCTACTCCATGTCCAATACAGTCCCCTAACTTCCTACAAGGGGTGACTCTGAAACCGAAGCATTAGGTAGGATTGTGGTTAAATATTTTGTTTAATCTTAACTTAGGTAACATAATTTCATACAATAATAAGTAGAAGTCAAGAGAGGGGAGAGAATTCCCTGGTGGTCCAGTGGTTAGGACTCGGCCCTTTCACTGCAGTGTCCCAGGTTCGATCCCTGGTTGGGGAACTAAGATCCCCCAAGCTGTGCAGTGCGGCCAAAAAGGAAAAAGAAGGGGGGAAAAAAAGAGAGAGAAAGATGGGGGAGGGGAGCCAAGATTTAATGTTAACTACAGCCCCTGGAAAAGAAGTCCGCCTTAGATAAACTTGTTCTTTGTTCTCCACCATACTTCTTCCACGGCAAATTTATGTCTTAGACCAACATGTTCTGTTAGTGGAGGATGTAGACACCTTTCCCGTTCCACTCTGCTGTAAAGGCAAGCACCTTTTGTTTTGAAGCCTACTGACTGGCTACATCGGGTACAAAGTGTTATCAGATTAACCTAGCTCTCAATGCTACTTTCCCCAGGAAGAAAAACTTTGAGGAAATCAAAACAGCAGCAGGTTATCCAGGCAAATACTTATTTAGCTGTCATTAGCTCTCGGTGGGAGTCCAAACTCTACCACTAAGGGCAAAAGAAGGCAACATTACTTCTCAACTTCATCTTTTGAATTCTTACTAACAAAAAGGACTTTTTTATTCTTCATTAAACTTAGGAGGAAATAGTGATATATCTTTGATCACTATAATGCTTTACTTACAGAATACAATAAAGAAATTTCTCAAATAGAAAAATACAGTGTGATCTTCATCTACAAATAGAATTATGTCCTTCATAGCAGAATTCAGGCAGATCAGCTAGCTAATTCTGGTCCAAATTTCATTACATAAAAGTTCATGAAAGGAACAAATTTTCTTTCTCTAGAAGGCTTCCAGGCCATCTGTCTCAAAGCTCCACTAATAGTTCTGTATTTCAGAGCTTAGGATGCCCTAAGCTCTGAAAGACCAGTGGCTGGGCAGTAACGTAGTGCCACCTAGCTTCCCTCCTGAGGGATATTTGTCCATCACTAGATGTTCTCAAATGCCTACAGAAACTAGATTGGATTCAGAAATGTGCTAAGGCTTTATGAGGCAGAAATAGAGAAAGAAAATTTCTCCTTTCATATTCCTGCAAAGATAACTGACCATCAGAGGTAGACCCTGGACTTAGGCAAGATGTTCTACAATCTAGACGTCCCACCATCCTATCTAGCCTTTCCCCACCCCATCACCCCTACACTCTGCAGGAGGAGAATACGTACTGTGGCATAAACAGTTCTTATGGTGATGACTACCCACATCATGTATTCCTCCTAACCACCTCAACATATGCCATCAGTATTCCCACCTCTGTTGTAAATGCTTTCCCCAGACTAAAGTTTCCTCCCCATTAATTCTCCCTTTCAAATCCTTCCAATTTTTCAAGCCCCATTTCTTTTATGCAGTCTTCCCTAGCTATACCAAACTCCAATAATAATTTCATCTCTGAGTTACACTGTGTTTTCAGTTCTTCCTTGTGTATTTTGTTACTCTGCATGCACTTCCTTGCCCATTCCAGTCGTGTACCTGGAGTCTCCTACTCATCCTTCAAGACTCAGCTCTGCTCGCTACACTGTTCTTGACCACGCACACTCCCTCCTTCAGACAAACTGAGATACTGCCTCCTTGGAGCACATACCTCTGTTAGGGAACTCATTTTTTTTCCTCACCCTATTAGAATCCAAGCAGGGACTGTGTTTTAGTCTTCTGCTTTAAAATAATCATTGATACATTGTTGTTGAGTTAATAAATGGTTGAAAGAATGAAATAAAGCCTTTTAATTATTTCATGTGTTACTGCTCACTGTTTCTCCAACTAGTCTACATTTCCTGGGGAAAGACTATATCTTTTAGTCTTTCTATTGCTATAATCCTGAACACAATGACAGACCCCTGACTAATCCCTTGTGACCTTATCAAAAACAAAAACAAAAACCCTGCATTTCCCTCGTGAATTGACTTTCCCACTCTCTGAAGTAGTCTCCTCTTTCCTCACATCGATACTACCATTCTCATTCCCAACTAAAGACTTTGCTTCTTTTTAAAAAAATTTTATTGAAGTATAGTGGATTTACAATGTTATGCTAATTTCTGCTATACAGCAAAGTGATTCAGTTTTACATATATATATATATTCTTTTTCATTATGTTTTTTGAATATTGAATACAGTTCCCTGTACTATACAGTAGGACCTTGTTGTTTATCCATCCTGTATATAATAGTTTGCATCTGCTAATCCCAAACTCCCAATCCTTCCCTCCCCAACGTCCTCTCCCCCTTGGCAACCACAAGTCTGTTCTCCATATCGTTGAGTAGAGATGTTGCTTCTTATTTCACTGAAAAGTAGAAGCAATCAGGGTTTCTGGCAGTATAGTTGACCAGAAACTGTAAAACCTGCCTTCTACATAATATCTAAAAATGCTCGATAAAGTATTTTTTTAAACCCTTTGCAAATCATTGGTGAAGTGGCAGGAAAATTAGGGAAATGAGTGGAGGAAAGAAATAAGATGGGAGAGAACTGAAGCACACAAGACATGCTAGGCATGTACATTTGGCTTCATTGCTGAGGAAGGACTGGAGTCAAAACCTATGGTGGCCCACGGCATGGGAGCAGGTGGGAGTCTGTCCACAGGAATCCAAGACACGGTCTATTCTCAACGCATTAGCCAGAGTGATCATTTTAACGTGTCGTTCAACTGCTCACAAGGCTCCAATGACTCCTTATTTCCTTGAGAGTAGAATCCCAGGCCCTTAAAGGCTCTCTGTGACCTGAGGCTCTTCTTCCCTACTTGAACTCCCTCTTGTTTCTCTCCCTCTCTCTTCTTCCTCTCCAGCTACACTGGCCTTCTTCCTCTTCCTTATGCTATTGATATCCCGGATATAAATAGCCATACTATTGTCTACATCGGTTCCTTAACTCTTTCTGTTTCCCTTTCCAGTTCCCTAAACTTCATGTGACTTATCCCTCACTTCATTCAGCTCAGTGCTCAATATAACATCCCAGAAAGGCCTTCCCTGATTGCGTTATAAAAAAAAGAGAGACCCCTCACCCTTCACTCTCCATCCTCTTACCCAGCTTTATCTTGCTTCCCAGTGCTATCATTGCCTGAAATTACACTTCAAATTTTTATTAAGTATTTATTACCTGTCTTCCCCATCTGAATGTGAACTTTATAAGGGAAGAGACTTTCTCTTTCTCATTTACATCAATAAACCAATCCTAGGCTGGGCCGGAAGAGAGGGGTGCTTTATTCACACATAATTTTTCAGAGCGGTAGGGACTTTGGAAGAAAGATGGCACCAAGGGAGGTGTATTCGTCATTGTGAAATAACTGCTATGATATACAACCCCCGAAGTTCAGGAACTTAACACAGTAAAGGTTTATTCCTTGCTCAGATGGAAGTCCTCACAGGTGTTCCTAGTCAGATGGCCCAATGGGTGAGCAGGCACCCTCAATCTAAGGGCTCTGCTATCCCCTAGAACCTTGGAGTCCTCCACTGGATCTTTTGCATCTGACCAGAAGATGAGAAACTAAGGAGAGCATAGAGTATTATCCAGGAGGCTTTAGGGGTCAGGTCTGGAAGTCACTTTCACCCACATTCCTTTCATCAGAACTCACAAGGCCATATCTAACTTTGAGGGAGCCTGGAAAAGCAGTCTACCTGACTCTAGAGGGACGAGGAAGTAGGGTTTGGTGCACACATAGCATAGTAGAGTCTGTGCAAAAAGTAAACAGCAGGCAATGCACAGCTGAGGTACAAAGGATGAGAAACTTACCCTGGAATAGTGTTCTAGAGGAAGGGAACAGCAGATGCAAAGGCAAAGAGGTGTGGGAAAATAATAGTCCATTTTAGGAACTTCAGGTTGTAGATATGACTGTATCCACTGTGAACATCCAATGCAAAATGAAAAGGTGTAAGGTTGAGGAAATAGGCAGAATCTAGACCATGAAAGACCCTGTATGCCATGACAAAGGGTTCAGACTCATCCTGAGGGTGACAGGGAGCCACTGAAGGATATTAAAGGCAAGGGTTGGAGAATAATATGATGAAATGTGTGTTATTGAAAAATCACTCCGATGGCTGTATGGAAGATGAATTTGGGGTAGAGAGAATGGAGACAGAATAATTAGACAGGAAGCTATTGCAGAAGTATCAATATAACAAGAAATGTTGAGGGATGGGAATCAAAACTAAGATAGTAGTTATATAGTGCTTGTTTAAAAAATTTTTTAAAGTCTCATGAGCAGATTTATTGTCTTTGATGAACTAAAGACTCTAATATTATTCTTGGAGCTTAGAAAGCCATCTAACAGAGGTTAGCGAAGTCACATTTTAATTAAATTTCTAATTGGATTTTTAATGGTTGTCATTAAAAATTAGAGGTCAGTCTAAATGGATAAAGCTATTTCCAATCAATGCTAAGAGATTACTTGGAGCGGGGGGGCAGGCAGTAAAAGGTATAAGTGAACTTTCACTTACCTTGATAGTGTGTGTAAGAGGGGGAAAAATTGATGAATATCTCCCCCCAATACCCATTGTGATAAGACGATTCTAATCAAAGAACAGATGAAAAGGATAGATTTTTCATCATAAACTGTATTCAAATCTACTAGATAAATTA
This sequence comes from Eubalaena glacialis, assembly GCF_028564815.1. NCBI lineage: Eukaryota > Metazoa > Chordata > Mammalia > Artiodactyla > Balaenidae > Eubalaena > Eubalaena glacialis. The sequence goes on from NC_083718.1 coordinate 106,127,726, forward strand.
ATATCACACTTCAATTAAATTGTTTTAGGTGTTTCTATAACCACAACTACTAACATTTTTACATTTTCTCCTTATAATTATGAACTTTTCCATTTCCCTGAATCATTACTGACCCACAACACTAATTCTCTTTTTTTTTTTTTTTATGGGGAGGAGGGGAATCATATGTTTTAATTCAAAAAAAATATTTTTCAGCTTTCTTGAGTATAATTGACAAATAAATGTTGTATATATTTAAGGTATACAATGGGATAGTTTGATATATGTATCCATAATTACCAAAATCAAGTAAATTAACACACTTATCACCTCACATAGTTACATTTTTATTTACTTGTTTATTTTGGTATGGTGAGAACACAAGATCTAGTCTATTAGCAAGTTTCAAGTACAAAATACCGTACTGTTAACTGGTCACTATGCTGTATATTAGAATTTATTCCTCTTATAACTGAACGTTTGTACCCTTTGACCAATATTTCCTTATCTTCCCAACTCTCCAGTCCCTGGTAACCACTATGCTACTCTGGTTCTATGAGTTTGACTTTTGTAGATTCTACAGATAAGTGAGATAATACAGTATTTGTCTTTCTCTGTCTGACTTATTTTACTAAACATAATGTCTTCCAGGTTTATCCATGTGGTCACAAATGACAGGATTTCCTTCCTTTTATGGCTGAATAATATTCCATCGTGTATATATACCACATTTTCTTATTCATTTGTGAGCAGACACTTAGGTTGTAGGTTGCTTCCATATTGTGGCTATTGTAAATAATGTTATAATGAGCACAGGAGTCCAATATCTCTTTGAGATCCTGATTTCAATTCCTTTGGCTGTATACCCACTAGTGGGATTGCTAGATCATATGTTAATTCTATTTTTATTTATTTTTACAAATCTCCATGATGTTTTCCACAGTGGCTGATCCAATTTACACTCTCATCAACAGTTTACAAAAGTTGCTTTTTTTCCATACCCTCACCTACACTTATCACTTGTTTTTTTTTTAATTAATTTTTATTGGTGTATAGATGCTTTAGAGTGTTGTGTTAGCTTCTACTGCAGAGCAAAATGAATCAGCCATACATATACATATATCCCCTCCCTTTTGGATTTCCCTCCCATTTAGGACACCACAGTGCATTAAGTAGAGTTCCCAGTGCTATACAGTATGTTCCCCTCAGTTGTCTATTTTATACATAGTATCAGTAATGTATATATGTCAGTCCTAATCTCCCAATTCATCCCACCCCACCCCTTTCCTCCTTGGTATCCTTACATTTCTTCTCTACATCTGTGTCTCTATTTCTGTTTTGCAAATAAGATCATCTATAACATTTTTCTAGATTCCACATATATGCGTTAATATACAACATTTGTTTTCCTCTTTCTGACTTACTTCACTCTGTATGACACTCTCTAGTGTCATACAGAGTGCCATCCTTTTCTCTTCAAATGACCCAATTTCATTCCTTTTTATGGCTGAGTAGTATTCCATTGTATATATGTACCACACCTTCTTTATCCATTCCTCTGTTGATGGACATTTAGGTTGCTTCCATGTCCTGATTATTGTAAATAGTGCTGCTATGAATGTTGGGGTGCACGTGTCTTGTTGAATTATGGTTTTCTCTGGGTATATGCCCAGTAGTGGGATTGTTGGGTCATATGGTAGTTCTATTTTTAGTTTTTTAAGGAACCTCCATACTGTTCTCCATAATGGCTATATCAAGTTACATTCCCACCAACAGTGCAAGAGGGTTCCCTTTTCTCCACATGCTGGTCAGCATTTGTTGTTTGTAGATTTTTTGATGATGGCCATTCTGACCAGTGTGAGGTGACACCTCATTGTAGTTTTGATTTGCATTTCTCTAATAATTAGTGATGTTGAGCATCTTTTTATGTGTTTGTTGGCCATCTGTATGTCTTCTTTGAAGAAATGTCTATTTAGGTCTTCTGCCCATTTATTAATTGGGTTGTTTGTTTTTTTGATATTGAGCTCCATGAGCTGTTTGTATATTTGGAGATTAATCATTTGTCCATGGCTTCATTTGCAAATATTTTCTCCCATTCAGAGGGCTGTCTTTTTGTCTTGTTTATGGTTTCTTTTGTTGTGCAAAAGCTTTGAAGTTTAATTAGATCCTATTTGTTTATTTTTGTTTTTATTTCCATTACTCTAGGAGGTGGGTCAAAAAAGATCTTGCTGTGGTTTATGTCAAACAGTGTTCTTCCTGTGTTTTCCTCTAACAGTTTTATAGTGTCGGTCTTACATTTAGGTCTTTAATCCATTTTGAGTTTATTTTTGTGTACAGTGTTAGGTAGTGTTCTAATTTCATTCTTTTACATGTAGCTGTCCAGTTTTGCCAGCACCACTTACTGAAGAGGCTGTCTTTTCTCCATTGTATGTTCTTTCCTCTTTTGACATAAATTAGGTGACCATATGTGCGTGGGTTTATTTCTGGGATTTCTATCCTGTATCATTGATCTATATTTCTGTTTTTGTGCCAGTACCATACTGTCTTGATTTCTGTAGATTTATAGTATAGTCTGAAGTCAGGGAGCCTGATTCCTCCAGCTCTGCTTTTCTTTCTCAAGATTGCTTTGGCTATTCAGGATCTTTTGTGTTTCCATACAAATTGTAAAATTTTTTGTTTTAGTTCTGTGAAAAATGCCAGTGGTAGTTTGCTAGGGATTGCATTGAATTTGTAGATTACTTTGGGTAGCAATCACAATATTGATTCTTCCCATCCAAGAACATGGTATATTTCTCCATCTGTGTCATCTTTGATTTCTTTCATCAGTGTTTTATAGTTAAGAGAGTACAGGTTTTTTGCCACCTTAGGTAGGTTTATTCCTAGGTATTTTATTTTTTTGTTGCAGTGGTAAATGGGATTGTTTCCTTAATTTCACTCTCTGATCTTTCGTTGTTACTGTATAGGAATGCAAGAGATTTCTGTGTATTAATTTTGTATCCTGCAAATTTACTAAATTCATTGATTAGGTCTAGTAGCTTTCTGGTGGCATCTTTAGGATTTTCTATGTATAGTATCATTTCATCTGCAAACAGAACAGTTTTACTTCTTCTTTTCCAATTTATATTCCTTTTATTTCTTTTCCTTCTCTGATTGCCATGGCTAGGACTTCCAAAACTATGTTGAATAATAGTGGCAAGAGTGGACATCCTTGTCTTGCTCCTGATCTTAGAGGAAATGCTTTCAGTTTTTCACCATTGAGAATGATGTTTGCTGTGGGTTTGTCATTCAGGGCCTTTAATATGTTGAGGTAGGTTCCCTCTATGCCCACTTTCTGGAGAGTTTTTTATCATAAATGGGTGTTGAATATTGTCGAAAGCTTTTTCTGCATCTATTGAGATGATCATATGGTTTTTATTCTTCAATTTGTTAATATGGTGTATCACACTGACTGATTTGCGTATACTGAAGAATCCTTGCATCCCTGGGATAAATCCCACTTAACCATGGTATGATCCTTTTAATGTGTTGTTGGATTCTGTTTGCTAGTATTTTGTTGAGGATTTTTGTGTCTATGTTCATCCGTGATTTTGGCCTGTAATTTTCTTTTTTGTGATATCTTTGTCTGGTTTTGGTATCAGGGTGATGGTGGCCGTGTAGAATGAGTTTGGGAGTGTTCAATGCTCTGCAATTTTTTGGAAGAGTTTGGAAAGGATAGGTGTTAGCTGTTCTCTAAATGTTTGATAGAATTCGACTGTGAAGCCATCTGGTCCTGGACTTTTGTGGTTGGGAGATTTTTTATTTTTACATATATACATATTTTTTTAATTTAATTTTATTTATTTTTTTATAGCAGGTTCTTATTAGCTATCCATTTTATACCTATTACTGTATATATATCAATCCCAATCTCCCAATTCATCACAGCACCACCACCCCACCCCTGAGCCACTTTCCCCCCTTGGTGTCCATACGTTTGTCCTCTACATCTGTGTCTCAATTTCTGCCCTGCAAACTGGTTCCTCTGTACCATTTTTCTAGGTTCCACATATATGCGTTAATATACGATATGTGTTTTCCTCTTTCTGACTTGCTTCACTCTGTATGACAGTCTCTAGATTCATCCACGTCTCTACAAATGACCCAATTTCGTTCCTTATATGGCTGAGTAATAGTCCTTTGTATATATGTACCATATCTTCTTTATCCATTCGCCTGTCGATGGGCATTTAGGTTGCTTCCATGATGTGCCTGTTGTAAATAGAGCAGCAATGAACATTGGGGTGCATGTGTCTTTTTGAATTATGGTTTTCTCTGGGTATATGCCCAGTAGTGGGATTGTTGGGTCATATGGTAATTCTATTTTTAGTTTTTTAAGGAACCTCCATACTGTTCTCCATAGTGGCTGTATCAATTTACATTCCCACCAACAGTGCAAGAGGGTTCCCTTTTCTCCACACCCTGTCCAGCATTTGTTGTTTGTAGATTTTCTGATGATGCCCATTCTAACTGGTGTGTGGTGATACCTCATTGTAGTTTTGATTTGCGTTTCTCTAAAAATTAGTGATGTTGAGCAGCTTTTCATGTGCTTCTTGGCCATCTGTATGTCTTCTTTGGAGAAATGTCTACTTAGGTCTTCTGCCCATTTTTTGATTGGGTTGTTTGTTTTTTGAATATTGAGCTGCATGAGCTGTTTATATATTTTGGAGATTAATCCTTTGTCCTTTGATTCATTTGCAAATATTTTCTCCCATTCTGAGGGTTGTCTTTTCATCTTGTTTGTAGTTTCCTTGGCTGTGCAAAAGCTTTTAAGTTTCAGTAGGTCTCATTTGTTTATTTTTGTTTTTATTTCCATTACTCTAGGAGTTGGATCAAAAAAGGTCTTGCTGTGATTTATGTCAAAGAGTGTTCTTGCTATGTTTTCCTCTAAGAAGTTTATAGTGTCCAGTCTTACATTTAGGTCTCTAATCCATTTTGAGTTTAGTTTTGTGTATGGTGTTAGGGAGTGTTCTAATTTCATTCCTTTACATGTAGCTGTCCAGTTTTCCCAGCACCACTTATTGAAGAGACTGTCTTTTCTCCATTGTATATCCTTGCCTCCTTTTTCATAGATTAGTTGACCATAGGTGCCTGGGTTTATCGCTGGGCTTTCCATTCTGTTCCATTGATCTATATTTCTGTTTTTGATAGTATTTGATAGTATTTTGTTGAGGAATTTTGCATCTGTATTCATGAGTGATGTAATTTTCTTTTTTTGTAGCATCTTTGTCTGGTTTTGGTATCAGGGTGATAGTGGCCTCATAGAATAAGTTTGGGAGTTTTCCTTCCTCTGCAATTTTTTGGAAGAGTTTGAGAAGGATGGGTGTTAGCCCCTCTCTAAATGTTTGATAGAATTCACCTGTGAAACCATCTGGTCCTGGACTTTTGTTTGTTGGAAGATTTTTAATCACAGTTTCATTTTCATTACTTGTGATTGGTCTGTTCATATTTTCTCTTTCTTCCTGGTTCATTCTTGGAAGGGTATACCTTTCTAAGAATTTGTCCATTATTTCCAGGTTGTCCATTTTATTGGCATAAAGTTGCTTGTAGTAGTCTCTTAGAATGCTCTGTGTTTCTGTGGTGTCTGTTGTAACTTCTCCTTTTTCATTTCTAATTTTATTGATTTGAGTCTTCTCCCTCTTTTTCTTGATGCATCTGTCTAATGATTTATCAATTTTGTTTATCTTCTCTAAGAACCAGCTTTTAGTTTTATTGATCTGTGCTATTGTTTTCTTTGTTTCTATTTAATTTTTTTCTACTCTGATCTTTATGATTTCTTTCCTTCTACTAACTTTGGGTTTTGTTTGTTCTTCTTTCTCTAGTTCCTTTAGGTGTAAGGTTAGATTGGTTATTTGAGATTTTTCTTGTTTCTTGAGGTAGGCTTCTATAGATATAAACTTCCCTCTTAGAACTGCTTTTGCTGCATCCCATAGGTTTTGGATCATCGTGTTTTCATTGTCATTTGTCTCTAGGTATTTTTTGAAATCCTCTTTGATTTCTTCAGTGATCTCTTGGTTATTTAGTAATGTATTGTTTAGCCTCCATGTGTTTGTGTTTTTTTCCCTGTAATTGATTTCTGATCTCATAGCACTGTGGTCTGAAAAGAAGCTTGATATGATTTCAATTTTCTTAAATTTACTGAGGCTTGATTTGTGACCCTAGGTGTAATCTATCCTGGAGAATGTTCTGTGCGCACTTGGGAAGAAAGTGTAATCTGCTGTTTTTGGATGGAATGTCCTATAAATATCAATTACATATATCTGGTCTTTTGTGTCATTTAAAGCTTGTGTTTCTTTATTAATTTTCTGTTTGGATGATCTGTCGATTGGTGTAAGTGAGGTGTTAAAATCTCCCACTATTACTGTGGGTGACTTTATTTCCCCTTTTATGGCTATTAGCATTTGCCTTATGTATTGAGGTGCTCCTGTGTTGGGTGTATAGATATTTACAATTGTTGTATCTTCTTCTTGGATTGATTCCTTGTTCATTATGTAGTGTCCTTACTTGTCTCTTGTAATAGTCTCTATTTTAAAGTGTATTTGTCTGATATGTGTATTGTCACTCCAGCTTTCTTTTTATTCACATTTCTATGGAATATCTTTTTCTATCCCTTCACTTTCAGTCTGTATGTGTCCCTAGGTCTGAAGTGGGTCTCTTGTAGACAGCATACATATGTGTCTTGTTTTTGTATCGATTCTGCTAGTCTGCGTCATTTGGTTGGAGCATTTATTCCATTTACATTTAAGGTAATTATAGATATGTATGTTCCTATTACCATTTTCTTAATTGTTTTGGGTTTGTTCTTGTAGGTCCTCTTCTTTTCTTGTGTCTCCCTCTTAGAGAAGTTCCTTTAACATTTGTTGTAAGGCTGATTTGGTGATGATGAATTCTCTTAGCTTTTGCTTATCTGTAAAGTTTTTGATTTCTCCCTCGAAACTGAATGAGATCCTCACTGGGTAGAGTAATCTTGGTTGTAGGTTTTTCCCTTTCATCACTTTAAATATATCCTGCCACTCCCTTCTGGCCTGCAGAATTTCTGCTAAAAAATCATCTGATAACCTTATGGGGATTCCCTTGTGTGTTATTTGTTGTTTTTCCCTTTCTGCTTTCAATATTTTTTCTTTGTATTTTATTTTTGTTAGTTTGATTAATATGTGTCTCAGCATGTTGAGTTTATCCTCTATGGAACTCTCTGTGTTTCCTGGATTGACTATTTCCTTTCCTGTGTTAGGGAAGTTTTTGACTATAATCTCTTCAAATAATTTCTCAAGCCCTTTCTCTTTCTCTTCTTCTTCAGGGATCCCTATAATTCAAATGTTGGTGTATTTAATGTTGCCCGAGAGGTCTCTGAGACTCTCCTCAATTCTTTTCATTCTTCTTTATTTTGTTCCTCAGCAGTTATTTCCACCAATGTATCTTCCAGCTCACTTTTTCATTCTTCTGCCTCAGTTATTCTGCTATTGATTACTTCTAGTGTATATTTCATTTCAGTTATTGTGTTGTTCATCACTGATTGTTTATTCTTTAGTTCTTCTAGGTCCTTGTTAAACATTTCTTGAATCTTCTCGATCTGTGCCTCCATTCTATTTCTGAGATTCTGCATCATCTTTACTATCATTACTCCGAATTCTTTTTCAGATAGATTGCCCATTTCCTCTTCATTTATTTGATCTTGTGAGATTTTACCACAATCCTTCATCTGCAACATATTTCTCTGTCATCTCATTTTGTCTAACCTACTGTGCTTATGCTCTTCTTTCTGCAGGCTTCAGGGTCATAGTTCCTCTTGCTTCTGTTGTTTGCCCCCTGGTGAGTGAGTTTGGTCCCAGGGCTTGTGTAGGCTTCCTGGTGGGTGGACGTGGTGCCTGCACTCTGGTGGGTGGCGTTGAATCTTTTCCTTCTGTAGGGCAGATCCTCATCAGGTGGTGTGTTTTGGGGTGTCTGTGGGCTTAGTACGACTTAAGGCAGGCTGTCTGCTGATGGGTGGGGCAGTGGTCCTGTCTTGCTGGTTCTTTGGTGTGAGGTGTCTAGCACTGGATCCTGCAGGCAGTTGTGTGGGGCTGGGTCTTTGTGTTGATATGGATACTTCTGGGAACATGCATACTGATTACTTTTCCCCAGACCCAGGAATTCTCTGGCAGTCCAGCGTCCTGGACTCTACGCTCCCACCCTGGACACCCAGGCCCAACCCCTGGCCAGGGAACCAAGAACCAACAAGCTGCACAGTACAGCCCAAGAAAAAAGAAAGAAAAGAAAAGACAAAAAAGAAAAGAAAACAAACAGACAAAGAAAACTCAAGAGAAATAGCAAAAACAACAGCAAAAAACAGCAGCAACAACCACACAACACACACTTACACACACACCCACACACACAGAAAAAGGAAAAAACAAACAACAAACAAAAAACCCAAGGGGACAGGCAAACAAACAAAAGAATTCTAATATGAGAACAGTCAATAAGGACGAAACTAACAAAAACCAAGAATGACAAATAAAACAAAAAGCAAACAAACAATAAAAACGGAAGAAAACATAAAATATACATGTTAAAAGAATGAAAAAAATGAAGAAAAAATTTTAAAAAAGAAAAAGAAAAAAAAAAGAACAAAAACAAGAAAAAACACTGCAAAGCAACAAAAAAGTAAAGTAAAAATAGAAAAATAAAAAATTATATATATTAAAAAAGTAAATAAATTAAAATTTAAAATGAAAGATAAAAAATAATAAAAGCAACAACACCAACAACTGAGTAAAACAAAACAAACAAAAAATAATAGTAATAAGAATATTTTCCTGGTGCCTCCTCTGTCAGTGTCCTTGCTCCCACAGTGAGCCAGAGCCAATCCCCGCCTCTCCAGGAGGGCTTCCAATACCTCTAGTTAGGTCTCTGGACCTGCTGTGGGCACTGTGGAGCCAACTCAGACTCTGACCTGGCCTGATTCCCACGTGTACTTGTCCTCTGAGTCCAGTGCTGTGAAGGCTAGACAGGTCTTAATTGTTGAAACACTCATTGTCTATTCAGGTATTCCACAGATGCAAGATTTACCCAGCCGACCTCGGGCTGGGTAATCCACAGCTTGTGCAGCTGCACAGAGAGATTTCTGTTCCACTTCCTTAGTCGCCCCACCCCTGGAGCTCAGCTTTGGTTCTGACTCCACCTCTGTGTGTGCACCGCCCTCAGGCATCTGTTCCTTGCCCCGGCGAGAGGGAGCAAAAGTAGCGGCTGCTTGAGACACACTTATTCACTCATGTCGGGGTACTGAGACCATGAATATAGTGTTTGCAAGTTGCCTGTGGCAGCAGGACCAACAGGCAGTTGGAACAGACTGTGGCACACTTGTTCTGGTGGGTGTCCCTCCCAGTGGAGCTGGCGTATGGGACTGGTGGCAGCCCTGCTCCCTGCACACCTCTCAACAATGGCACTTTGCTTTTCAGGCAGACTACACTTTCTCTAGGGGCATTTCTGGCCGTGCACCCCCTCATTCCCATCTCCTCTATTATATCCATGCTCCCAAAACTTTCCTCTCCCCAGATCCATTCTCCCAACCCCACACTTCAGCACTCCGCCCCTGCCAGCATCAGTGGACTCTTGTCCCAGGCAGGGATGCCCAGGTCTGATTCAAGGAGGCTTTGGAATAGTTGTTGCCCAGGCCCCCATAGCCCTCATGGGTAGAGGAGACCCAGGCCTGAGGGAGGAGCGGGCCCATTCAGATGGGAGCTCCTCCCAGTGCCAAAGGCCAAGGAAGCTGGTGGTTGGGGAAAGAAGTTATAATGGCGGCTCTGCCCCTTGCGCACCACTCAACAATGACACCTTGCTTTTATGGTGTCTCAGGTTTTTTCCGCAGACTTTCCCAGTGGTGGAGCTCCTTACTCCTGTCCTTTCAGGCTGTCTTTTCACAGCCAACAACTATCTCCTCACTGGGTCAGCGTTCCAAACCTCACTTTCCAACACCCAGCCCCCTTTCACAACAGGCAACTCACAATTGAGGCTGAAACATGCAGAGGTGAGGTGTAGAGCATGCGTGCAATTCTTACTTTGTCCTGCCTTCCACAGACCATCTGCTGCATTCTCCTTTGATCCCCTGAAGGTCCTTTTCTATCCCAGCTGATTTCCACAGTGTGAGGGAGTTTTTCTGAGTGTGGGGACCTCCCTTCACCTTCAGCTTTCCACTAGGATTGCTGGTCCCTTTTTTGATTCCACTTTTCTTTTTTCTTCTTTCTTTCATTCTTTTAGATGTCCAAAGTCTTCCACTAATGTTCAACAGGTGCTCTGTGGGAATTGCTCCATTTGTAGATGAATTCTTGACGTACTTGTGAGGAGCAATGAATTCCACATCCTCCTATTCCACCATCTTGACTCCTCTCTCTTGTCCTTTTTTTTTTTTCCTTTTTTGGCTGCATTGGGTCTTCGTTGCTGCTTTCAGGCTTTCTCTAGTTGCAGCAAGTGGGGGCTACTCTTCATTGTGGTGCATGGGCTTCTCATGTCAGTGGCTTCTCTTGTTGTGGAGCATGGGCTGTAGACACGTGGGCTTCAGTAGTTGTGACATGCAGGCTCAGTAGTTGTGGTGCATGGGCTTAGTTGCTCCGCAGCATATGAGATCTTCCCAGACCAGGGCTCGAACCCATGTCCCCTGCATTGGCAGGTGGATGCTTAACCACTGTGCCACCAGGGAAGCCCCTCTTGTCTTCTTGAGAATAGCCATACTAACAAGTGTGAGGTGATATCTCATTGTGGGTTTGATTTGCATTTCCCTGATAATTAGTGATGTTGCTCACCTTTCCATATATCTGTTTGGAAAATGCTTGGGAAAATGTCTATTCATATCATTTGCCCATTTTTAAATCAGTTTATTTGGTTTTTGCTATTGAAAAAGACCTATACACTGAAAACTATAAGACATTGATGAAACAAATTGAAGAAGACACAAAGAAATGGAAAGACATTCTATATTCATGGATTGGAAGGATTAATATTGTTAAAATGTCCATGCTACCCAAAGTGATCTAGAGATTTAGGTGATCCTTATCAAAATTGCAATGGCATTTTTCACAAAAATAGAAAAACAAATCTTAAAACTCATATGGAACAACAAAAGACCCTGAATAGCCAAAGCAAACTTGAGAAAGAAGAGGCATCACACCTCTTGATTTCAAACTATATTACAAAGCTATAGTAAGCAAAACAATATGGTACTGGAATAAAAACAGAGTCATAGATCAATGGAACAGAAGAGAGCCCAGAAATAAACCCACACATATACAGTCAACTAATATATGACAAAAGCACTAAGAATACACAATGGAGAAAGGATAGTCTCTTCAATAAATTGTGCTGGGAAAACTGGATATCCACATGCAAAAGAATGAAATTGCATTCTTATAACATACCCAAAAAATCTATTCAAAATGGATTCAAGATGTAAATATAAGACCTGAAACCATAAAACTCCTAGAAGAAAACATAGAAGAAAATCTCCTACCATAAACAAGACAAAAAGACAACCCTCAGAATGGGAGAAAATATTTGCAAATGAAGCAACTGACAGACGATTAACCTCCAAATTATACAAATAGCTCATGCAGCTCAATATCAAAAAAACAAACAACCCAATCAAAAAATGGGCAGAAGACCTAAATAGACATTTCTCCAAAGAAGACATACAGATGGCCAATAAACACATGAAAAGATGCTCAATATCACTAATTATTAGAGAAATGCAAATCAAAACTACAATGAGATATCACCTCACAATTGTCAGAATGGCCATCACCAAAAAATCTACAAACAACAAATGCCAGAGAGGGTGTGGAGAAAAGGGAACCCTCTTACACCATTGGTGGGAATGTAAATTGATACAGTCACTGTGGAGAACGGTATGGATGTTCCTTAAAAAACTAAAAGTAGAACTACCGTATGACCCAGCAATCCCACTACTGAGCATATACCCAGAGAAAACCATAATTCAAAAAGACACATGCACACCAGTGTTCATTGCAGCACTATTTACAATAGCTGGGACATGGAAGCAACCTAAATGTCCATCAGCAGAGGAATGGATAAAGAAGGTGTGGTACATGTATACAATGGAATATTACTCAGCCATTAAAAGGAACGAAATTGGGTCATTTGTAGAGAGGTGGATGGACCTAGAGACTGTCATACAGAGTGAAGTAAGTCAGAAAGAGAAAAACAAATATTGTATATGAATGCATGTATGTGGAATCTAGAAAAATGGTATAGATGATCTTATTTGCAAAGCAGAAATAGAGACATAGATGTAGAGAATAAATGTATGGATACCAAGGGGGAAGGGGGGGAAGGGATGAATTGGGAGATTGGGATTGACATATATACACTATTGATACTATGTATAAAATAGACAACTAATGAGAACATACTGTATAACAGCAGTCCACAACCTTTTTGGGACCAGGGACCGGTTTCGTGGAAGACAATTTTTCCATGGACAGGGGGCAGGGGGACAGTTTCAGGATAATTCAAGCACATTACATTTATTGTGCACTTTATTTCTATTATTGTTACACTGTAATATATAAAGAATATATTCTTTATATATATAATATATAAAGAAATAATTATACAACTCACCATAATGCAGAATCAGTGGGAACCCTGAGCTTATTTTCACTTGCCACTCACTGATAGGGTTTTGATATGAGTCTGCAAGCAATTGATTTATTATGGTCTCTGTGCAGTCAAACCTCTCTGCTAATGTTAATCTGTATTTGCAGCCACTCCCCAGTGCTAGCATCACCGCCTCAACTCCACCTCAGATCATCAGGCATTAGGTTCTCATAAGGCATGTGCAACCTTGATCCCTCGATGCGCAGATCACAGTAGGGTTTGCGTTCCTATGAGAATCTAATGCCGCCACTGATCTGACAGGAGGTGGAGCTCAGGTGGTAATGTGAGCAATGGGAAGCGACTGTAAATACAGATGATGCTTCGCTCGCTCGCCAGCCACTCACCTACTGCTATGCGGCCTGGTTCCTAACTGGCCACAGACAGGTACCGGTCCGTGGCCTGGGGGTTGGGGACCCCTGCTGTATAGCACAGGGAACTCTACTCAGTGCTCTGTGGTGACCTAAATGGGAAGGAAATCCCAAAAAGGGGGGTTATATGTATATGTATAGATGATTCATTTTGCTGTACAGCAGAAACTAACACAACATTGTAAGGCAAATATACTCCAATAAAAGTTAATTTAAAAAAAGAGAAGCTCCTGATATTGATCTTGGCAATTACTTTGTACTTGACAACAAAAGCTCAGGAACCGAAAAGAAAAATAAACAAGTAGAACTATGAGCTGGAAAGCAAACAACTCTGGGTACAGAATGAGATAAAGAAAAATAAATTTAAATATTTATAGTAAACATTTATGATGGCATGTGCATTAATGATTCTGAACACATTTTTGTTTGGAGAAAAAAGATGTATAAAATCCATTCACTCCACAAATGTTTATTGAGAAGTAACCATGTGCCTATTCAAGCATGTTACATGGTTCCAGTGAAAATTAGACAATAAAATATGTGGACAAAGTATGGACAATAAAATATGTCAAATGCAAAAAAAAAAAAAAAAAAAAAAAAAACAAGTAGAACTACATCAATCTAAAGCTTCTGCATGACAAAGAAAACATTCAACAAAGTGAAAAGGCAACCTAAGAAATGGGAAAAAATATTTGCAAACCAAATGTCTAAAAGAGGGTTAATATCCAAAACAATTCTTAATTAGAATGATTAGAATGTGCAATCTAGATATTTTAATGCCACTGAAAGAAAAAGAGGAAGAAAACCAGTGTGGTTTTTATTTCTACTCTGAAAAAAATATTAGAAAGAGTCTAGAAAAGAAGAAGGCAAATTAAAGCATCAGTAATACTTTTTAAAAGAAACCTTTACAAATATAAAATCACTTTTTATGATAATATCTATTATATTGAAATGGTAGAATTATGGGTGAGTGACTTATTTTTCTCCATCAAACTCTGTGTAAGTACATTACTTCTATAATAAAAATGAATAGATAGACTCACTTTGACAAGTTAATTTGCTCATAAAATTATCATGGATTCCTGAGTTCAAATTCCCACCGCTTATGTGACATTGAACAAGTTAATATCATTATTATCATTATTATTATTATCACCAGTAGTATTATTAATGCAATAGATAGCATTCAGCAGGTATTTTGTGCCATTCTGTTAAGCACTTCATGTACATTATCTCATGTTAGTGAATCTTTCAAAATATACTTCTTCACCTATTAAAAAGTTGGTAATAACTCCTTAAATAACAATTATGAAGATTAGCTGAGATTATATATGAAAAGCATGTGGCAAACTGTGTGATATTATGCATGTGTTGGTTTGAATCTTTGTACATTCTGATTATAAAGAACATTCAGATAATAAATATAAATTCACCAATGCTTTGCTTTTAAAAAGAACAATGGTAGTTTTGTCCTACCACTGAACTTTAAGAAATTGGCCTCCTTTAACCTTAACTAGTTTCTGAGAAGCAGGTACATGTAATGAACTGAAGTGAAAATTATTATTTTGGTTTTAGGGCTTAGTATTTTCCACAGTTCAAAAGATGGTGAAAGCACTTATTGCCAGAAAAGTGCTAGGGAGGAGAGCGGGAGAAGGGGGAAAATTCCCAGTCCTTGATAACAGAACAATGGAATCAGGTTCTGAGCTCTCCATTCAACAGTCACTGCTGTTTCTGATGCTTCGCTTTCATGCTCTTCACAGACTGACTAAAACGACTGTGTATTCACAGTGAGACACCCTTCTCTCCCTTTGCTAGTTTAATTTATAAAATATGCAAATTATTTTTCAGACTGCAATAAATGAAGGTAAGAAGAAAGGTTGCCTGTGTCCAGAAAAAGCCTTACCACATGGTGTTGAAAAGATTGACTTAGTAGAATGCCGCACTGTGTCTCTCTGGTTCAAATTTGGGGCTACGTTCTACATTCCATCCCCTCAAAAAAAAGAACCTTTTGGTCATCAAATTGCTAAGCCAGAAACTAAGAACTATGCCTTGGTCCTCCTCTTCTGTCAACAAACCCCATGTTTCTATCCCAAAGGCATCCTGTCACCTCCCGCTGATCTCCATTTCTATTGTTGCCCCACTGTTAATGCGTCTCCCCTGAACTTCTACAACAGCCTCTAACTCTTCCTCTCTTCTTTCATCCCTGATTGAATATGTCTCCCCATTTTTCTCTCCCATTTTTACTCTATTCTAGGATAATTCCTTCAATTCAACCTCCTAGATCTATGCTGTCCAATATGGTAACCACCAGCCACATGTGGCCACTGAGCACTTGAAACATGGTTGGTCCAGAATGAGATGTGCTGTAATACAAAATACACACCAGGTACTCAAACATTTTGAATGAAAAAAAAAAGAATGCAAATATCTCATTAATAATTGTTCATATAGATTACATTTGAAAATGATAATATTTCTGGTTAAATAAAATATATCACTAAAATTAACTTCACCTGTTTTTCACTTTCATAAGGTGACTACTAGAAAAATTTTAATTATATATGTGGTTTGCATTGTACTTATTTTGGTTAGACCTCTTCTCCATTGCTAATTCAGTTGTCAGCTGTTACATTCAACCTTTTTACTGAAGGGTGTGGGATATTTTGTAAATCAAGTTTTTTAATTTCTTAAAGCCCTTTTGTGTTCTCTAGTTGCTTCTTTTTTGTAGCTACTACTCTTATTTTGTGAGTTTAAAAACTTCTCAAATCTTTCTGGAGATAAACAGAATTTTATTACATTCCTATATCCTGTACCAACTCTATTTCCTCAGGATTTAGTTTCTCTATTTTTCCTCCCATTTTGAAGCCTCTCTTTCATGCTGCTGGTTTCTCCTCCAGTGGTTTTGATTCTTGGCTACTCATATCTAAAATGAGTATCTGTACTGATCAGTTATTGGTGGCTGCATTCCGTTTCCTGAGCCCAAGTGAAATGGCATTTCCCTTAGCAAGGAATAAAGATATTGATCAATGTAATCCTAAATGTGAGGAGTGGGCAGAGACATGTGGCCTGGCTGGCTTCTCTTTAGGGCGCATGAAGAACTTGCCTTTTTGGTACAGAGACTCCTTTTGATAATACCTGGGCCACTGCACTAATTATCCCTCTGGCCCCAAGATTTACTTTGGAGCTCCTCAAGGTATATCATCCATTCTATTTAAAGTTTTCAGCTTATTGCAAGAAATAATTTTAAACTAAGAAATGGAAACTAAAACTTGTTACAGAACCATGTGTTAGCAGAGTCAATAGAAAGAAAAAAAGAGAAGAAAATACAATATATCATCACAGAAAAGCTTTCAGACTTACCCAGACAGTTAGAGCTATGTCTTCTTCATAGCAGCCCAACCCTTGCAAGAAGGCAAGATAAGGTACAGATGAGGGACATCAACTATCCATATATCTGATGACAAATTTCTCATCCCTAAGTCTATCCCAAAATGAGTTGATCTGTCTTGGAGTTCTCCTCATTAGATAACTTTGCATTGGGTAAATAGGAGAAGAAATTAAAGTATTTAACATGTTTAAAACTGATGATTTCTAAGGTCTAGTCTAGGGAGATACCAAGAAGAACATCCTGGGGTGTATCAGAAATAACACTGAACTGGAAATCTTGGCATAGAGTCCCAGCACTGCCAGTAACTGACTGAACAACTCGGGAAAGTCTCTTTAACCTCTCTGGGACTTAATTGTGAGCAACTCAGAAATAGTTTGTCTTTCCCAGAGACAGACCGCCTAGGTACAATGGACTTCCTTTTGGCTCGGTTGCCTCATCTGTAACAGGACTCAGGAAAAGTTCTCTATAAAGGGCCAGATGGTAAATGCTTTAGCTTTTGCAAAACCTAACACAGTTTCTGTAGCATTTTCTGCTTCTGTCTCTCCCTTTTTTTACAATGTTCTAAAAATGTAAAAACCATTCTTAATTCATGGGCCCTACAAAAATAGGCCACAGGCCATAGTTTGTCTATCCTTGATCTTAGAGATAACAAGAGTACTACTGCATAGGCTTGTTGTGTCTATTGAAAGAATGAAGCATGTAAAGCATTGGAACACTGTGTAGTACCTAGGAAGCTCTCAAAAATATTAAATGGCATGGTTACTACTATAATTGTTATCATATATTCAGTATCTAGCTTAGCATTGGGAACATATCATGACCTCAATAAATGGTTATTAAATAAATTAATATGTAAAGGAAGGGGCTTGGACTCCATAATATCTACGCTCTCTTCGAGCTCTGCAATTCTATAACCCTCCTGTCTCAGGATGCGTGTTGACAGCAAGCATTGGCCCAGTGCTTGAAGGAAAGTCTGGTGAGAGTTGGAGGTGATGCCAAGTAAAGCCGGCAAAAATATTGACCTGCTGAAAAAAATGTTTCAATCTATAAGACTGAAATAAAAACCTGAAAGGCCAAAAGTCCTAGAAAAGTACTTAACAAACCCAAGTATGATTTTTGTTACATACATTTATGCAAAGTACAGTTTGCCAATTTATTTTAGAAAGCCTGTCTTTTCTAGTGAAGTGAGCTACTCCCTGGAGACTTTTGATATTACCTCTTGAAAATTTTCATGAATTTACAATGATCTAATTTTTATCCACAAATGACAGAAATTAAACATTGAAGATGGTGAGGGGAGGGGGAATTAGATAAAAGTGGTCAAAAGATACAAATTTCCAGTTATAAGACAACTAAGTACCAGGGATATAATGTACAACATGAATATAGTTAACACTGCTGTATGATACATGTGAAAATTGTTAAGAGAGTAGATCCTAAGAGTTCTCATCACAAGAAAAAAATTTTTTTATCTATGTAAGATGATGAATATCTACTAAACTTACTGTAATAATTATTTCACAATATATGTAAGTCAAACCATTATGTTGTACACCTTAAACATAGTCACTGCTGTATGTCAATTATATCTCGATAAAACTGGGGAAAAAAATTGAAGGTGCCCTGAGGTTCCAGAAATACTTTCCTTTTCTCCATTGAAGATTATACCAACAATTTAAGATGACATAGATCCATTATCAAATTAGGAAATATCAGTTAACATCTTTGGAAGCTGAATATACAATGAACCAACAAACATTGCCCTGTTATAACCCCATTGTGTATAAAAATTAGGTTTAAATGCTTAATGAATTGGGAAAATATAATTTCTAAGTTATTACTCTTAAAGAGGTGACTAATAATCATATTACTGACTTTAAAAAAAAAGAGAAAGAAAGACTGTCCTTTTTCTAAGCCAGTGATTCTCAAAGTGCAGACCTTGCAGGAGTAGCAACAATAGAACATAGAAATTGGCTAGAAATACAGATTCTCCTCCCTGCTCCAGACCGAGTCAGAAATTCTGGGAGCGGGGCCAGCAATCTGTGGTGTTAACCAGCCCTCCAAGCAGGATCAAGTTTGAGAGTCACCATTTTAAACCATCCCCTTTCTCAATCATCTTCTTATTCTTATCACCTTAGTCCATTCAAGCTGCTATAACAAAAATACCATAGACTGGGTGGCTTCAACAGCAAACATTTATTTTTCACAATTCTGGAGGCTGGGAAGTCCAAGATCAAGGAGCCAGCAGATTCGGTGTCTGGTGAGGACCCGCTTCCTTGTTCATAGATGGCCATCTTTTCACTGTGTCCTCACATGGGGGAAAGGGGCAAGGGAGCTCTGGGGTCTCTTTTACAAGGGCACTAATCCCAATCATGAAGACTCCACTCTCATGACCCAATCACCTCCCAAAAGCCCCACCTCCAAATACCATCACACTGGGGATTAGGTCTCAGCATATGAATTTGGGTGGTGGTGGACATTGGCGGGGGGGGCGAATGTTCAGTCTTTAGTCTCACCAAATTCAGGATTTGGGGGTCTCTTCTTCAATTGGCATAATCTTTATAGAACCAGAACAAGTCTCATTTTCCTGTTCTCCCAATTCTTGGATCCTTTCTCCTCTCTCTCCTTCCCTTATCCAGTCCCTTCCCTTTCCTTTTTTCCCCTCTTAGTGCCTATGTTCTGGGCCAGGCCTTCCCAGACCACAATGAGCATGTCATTTGCTGAAATCTTTAGTATTAACTCTACTACAATTTAAACTCTAATCACACTCTGTCTTGCACTGTTACTAAGTTGTTTTATTGATTAAAACTAAAATCATTTACTAAGGTTCTACCTGGAACCAGCCTCTGGGCTAGACTCTGTGACAGTTCAGACACAGAACCTATCTCCAAGGAAATAATCTAGTAATGGATGAGAGGAAACTTACAAGTAATAATAAAATATAGAAAGCATGCTTAAAGGGGGCACAGATAAAAGCATCATTTCTTGGTAATGTCTTGGTCTTTAAATAGTACTCATATGTATTTGACTTCCAAATTTACATCTTCAGCCTGGACCTCTCCAATGGTTCCAATATCATAAATACAACTCCGCACTCCATATCTAGACCTGAATGTCACAGAGACACCGCAATCGTAGCATGTTCACAACTGAACTTATAACCTTCCTCCAACCGATTCCCTTCCCCATCTTCCCCATCTTTCTTTCACACTTCACATCTTAGTATGATTTCCTGCCAGCTCTACTTTCAGAACAGTTGCAAAAGCTAACTGTATCTCATCACTTCCACCATTACCACCAAGGTCTTAGCCTTTCGACAATGCTCTTGCTTTCATGCCAGCTTATTTGCAACCCAGTGGCTGAAACAATCCTTTTGAAATATTGTCAGATGATGTTACTTCTCTGCTCAGACCCTGTAATGGCTTCCCATCGCTCTATGAGTGAAAGCCAAATCCTTAAATAGCTACGGGATCTGCACCCCGTCCCCCTCCCACCATCACACATCTGCCCTCCTCACCTGTTAGACTCTCTCACGCACTCTTCTCTGGGCTCCCTGGCCTTGCGCTTGTCATTTCCTCCCCCTCAAGCACCTCCCAGCTCACTTTCTCACTTCCAACAGGTCTCTGGTTGAAGATCGTTTCTCCATGAGGCCATTCTACTCGAAATTGCAGCCATTCTCCCCCCACCCTGGAACTCTCTACACCCTTTTCCTGTCTTATTTTCCCCAGGACATTTATCACCATCTAACATAAAATATATATACATTTTTGTATCCCCCCCACTAGATTATAACCTCCATGAGAGCAGAGACTGTTGTCTACACAGAATATATATTTGTTGACTAGATGAGCAAATGAATCAATGAAGTGTTACAGCAGTCCAAAGAAAGGGCAGAGTACTTCCGATCAAATGAATAAAGAAAGGTTAGGGTGGAGGCAGCATGTGAGTTGGTCCTCCAAAAATTGGTAGAGTTTAAACAATAATAGATGGTTCATGGAGGCTTATCTTTTTTTTTTTTTTCATGAATAAGTTCTGAGGATCTAATATACAGCATGGAGACTATATTGAATAATACAATATTGTATACTTGAAATTTGCTGAGAGTAAATCTTAAACAGATCTACTTAACCCTTTATGGATACTTACTTATGGAGACTTATCTTTTTACCAAACCTAGGAGAGCCCATTATCCCCAAATGTAGCTAATACATTGTACTATTATGGTATAAAATATATTAAAATTATATCCTTTCAATATTAATATTAATAATATTATTACATTAATACTAATTATTAGTCGAGTCAAAAATAGTTTTAAATTGTTCTTGTGAAAAAGTGATTGAGTGGAGCAGACAGTGAATGAAGACCTTTGTAGGCTCTGGGCAGGACCCAGGGTGCACACAAAGGCTTTCAAGGTGAGCGGGATGAAGATGTGGAGACACTGCCTTCCTTTTCTGGGTCGAGGTGTAGCCAATGATCCTTTTCTGATGAGATTAGGGATATTTGTTCCTCATAAACTGATGGAAGAGAGATTTTGTTAGGCGACAAGAGTAAAAAGCTTAGCGTTAAAGAAGGTGTGTGTGTACGTCAGTAAGTGAGTGTGTGTGTGTGCATATGTGTGTGAGAGCTATGGAAACAAAGAAAAGGGAGAGGAGCTGCTTCCAGACAGGGTACAGTGAGCACGACTCAGGGAATACACAGTAATGAATAAATAGTTGTCAAATAGATGAAGTCCCACCAATTTAAAATAGCCCCAAGAAGAATCTTCCTAAGCACTCACTGATGATTTTCTGATTCTCCTAAAACTCAGCTCGTGATTCATCTCCCCCAGGAAAACTAAATGGTGCACCAATCTTATCTTCTCTGCAGAAAACATGGCATCCAAAACAGAATATTTATGCTAGAAAGAACCTTGAGAGTTGCTTATTCCAATCACTCTCATTCTCCAATAAGATGGTGGGCTTCTGAGATGTGTAGAGCCTGTTCAAGGTCACAGAGCTGGTTAGTATCAGATCCTGCACTGAGCCCAGGGCTTCTGGCTCCATGTCCAGGACTCCTTCTCCTTCACCAGCTGACACTGTTCCACTGTATTGTTTGCTTTATTGAACAACAAAGCAAGTCAGGTGGCCAATACTTGTTGGTGTATTATCTGATATATCCTGCAGAACTTGGATTCTGGACTACACTTGAGTTCCTACTGAAGGTCAAGGTTGGCTTAACAGTTGTTCATTTCATTCATTCAGTAAATATTTATTGAGCACTTAACTCTGTGCCAGGCACTACTGATCCAACAATGAACATGACAATCATGGTCCTGTCTTCACAAGAGCTGCTTACATGTTGGTAGAGGTGACAGAAAACAAGAACAAATAAAATTACCAAATACTGCGATAAGTGATATGGAGGAAAAAAACAAGGTGGCTGTGGTAGAGAATAGAAAGGGGACCTACCTTAAATAGGGTGACCAGAGGAGGTTGCTAAGAAGAAGTGTCACCCAGGCTGAGTATGAAGTAGGGGAAGGAGCCAGGCACTGGAAGAGTTTCTAGACAGAGGGAACAGCAAATGAAAATCCCTTGAGACAGCAAAGAACTTGGCATGCCTGAGAAGCCAAGAGAAGACCTGTGTGTCTGGATCACAGTGAGGGAGGGAGAGAGTGGAGGCAGAGCCAGGGCACACAGGATGTGGATGCCCTGGTTTGGAGCTTGAATTTTATATCAAGTACATGGGAAGGCACTGAAGGATCTTAAGTACATGGTTTTATTGACATATTAATAAGTTCCACTCACGTCAAAAGGGAAAAACTCACTCATCATAACTCTACAAGGTAGGTACTATTATGATCATCATTTTATAGCTGAAGCAATTGCAGCACAGAAAACTTAAATAAATTGCCTAAGTTCATGGAGCTAGGAAGCGGCAGAGCCAAGATTCAAATCCAGGCTATATGATTCCTGAGTATTCACTCTTAACCACTACACATTTTTTTTTTAACATCTTTATTGGAGTATAATTGCTTTACAATGGTGTGTTAGTTTCTGCTGTACAACAAAGTGAATCAGCTATACGTATACATATATCCCCATACCTCCTCCCTCTTGCGTCTCCCTCCCACCTTCCCTATCCCACCCCTCTAGGTGGCCACAAAGCACCGAGCTGATCTCCCTGTGCTATGCAGCTGCTTCCCCCTAGCTATTTATTTTACATTTGGTAGTGTATATATGTCCATGTCACTCTCTCACTTCGTCCCAGCTTACCCTTCCCCCCCCCATGTCCTCAAGTCCATTGTCTACATCTGTGTCTTTATTCCTGTCCTGCCCCTAGGTTCTTCAGAACATTTTTTTTTTTTTTAGATTCCATATATATGTGTTAACCACTACACTTTTGGTTTTTGCTGAATAAGAATTTGGTGAGGTGAGGAAGAGGGCAAGAGTGGCGGCAGAGATATCAGTTAGGGACCTATTCCAGGAGTCTAGGGGAGAAATAATGGTGCATAAATCAGGATGGATGGAGGTACTGGAGATGGAGAGAAGCTGATGGAGTTCAGGTATATTTTGGTAGTAAAACTGACAGGATTGGATGATGCAGTGGCTATAGGAGGTGAGGAAAAGAGAGGAATCAAAGATAGTTCTTAAATTTCTAGCAAAAGTCATAAATCAGGCTTCTGGGGGTACCATTTATTTAGATAAGAAAGACTGGTAGAGAAGTGAAACAGGTTTTAGAGGTAAAAGGCTAGGTTTTTGATTTAGTTATCTTAAGTTGGACAGATCAAGTAAATGTTTGAATGAGTCTAGAGCTCAGGGGGCTGGATATAAAAATGTGTAAATCATCTGCACAAAGATGGTTTTTAAAAGCCATGAGAATGGACAAGCCAACCTAGGGGAGAGCATAGAGAAAGAAAGAAAGGAAGAAAGAAAGGAAGAAAGGAAGAAAGAAAGAAAGAAAGGAAGAAAGAAAGAAAGAAAGAAAGAAAGAAAGAAAGAAAGAAAGAAAGAAAGAAAGAAAGAAAGAAAGAAAGAAAGAAAGAAAGAAAGAAAGAAAGAAAGAAAGAAAGAAAGAAAGAAAGAAAGAAAGAAAGAAAGAAAGAAAGAAAGAAAGAAAGAAAGAAAGAAAGAAAAGAAAGAAAGAAAGAAAGAAAGAAAGAAAGAAAGAAAGAAAGAAAGAAAGAAAGAAAGAAAGAAAGAAAGAAAGAGAAAGAAAGGGAGGAAGGAAGGAAGGAAGAAAGGAAGGAAGAAAGAAAGAAAGAAAGAAGAGGATCTGAGACAGACTCTGAGGAGAGGATGGACCTCAGACCTTGATTAGAGATGGGTCCATCAAAGGAATTCTGAGATGCTTTGGACAATGAAATGGGGGAAGCCATAAAGTACGGTAACAGAAAATCCAAGACAGGAGATGGTTTTATGAAAAAGGGAGTTGTTAATATGTCAGATGTTGCTGAGAAGTCAAATAACAGGGGTGAGTTATATCACCTAAGCCATTTCATACCAGTGACTCCAGGAAGCTCTCATCAGTTAAAGACCTGCCCAGCCAGTTCCCACATGTAGGAAAGTCTGCATTTAAGTCTTCATTCCTTTTTTCTTTATTTTATTACATTCAAAGTCCCATCAGTGAAATACCAAATTGAATCATTTCTACCCCAGAGAGGTAGTAAGTTTCAGATGATTTCTGGATACAGGAGATTTGATAAGGAAGAGGAGGGAGAGAGAGATGTGTAAGGGGGGAAGAGAGGGTACTGTCAAAGTCGGGGAGAGGGAAAAGCAGAAATGATGGGAGACATCAAATGGCACAAGAAAATAGCCTGGGGCCTGCTCACTGCACTGAGTCACTTGTGTTTTAAAATGGTATTCTGGCTGACATTTGATTTGATAAATGAGTATAAAATCTGCCTTACATTTCCTCAGGGTATAAGCAAACATTCCCTTTATATATGATACACCATTGATAATGAGGTTCTTTTTTTTTTTTTTTTTTTTATTTATTTATTTATGGCTGTGTTGGGTCTTCGCTTCTGTGCGAGGGTTTTCTCTAGTTGTGGCAAGCGGGGGCCACTCTTCATCGCGGTGCGCGGGCCTCTCACTATCGCGGCCTCTCTTGTTGCGGAGCACAGGCTCCAGATGCGCAGGCTCAGTAGTTGTGGCTCACGGGCCTAGTTACTCCGCGGCATGTGGGATCTTCCCAGACCAGGGCTCGAACCGTGTCCCCTGCATTGCCAGGCAGATTCTCAACCACTGCACCACCAGGGAAGCCCGATAATGAGGTTCTTAACACACTCTCTTTACAGTCTTTATATCACCATCCTCCTTGAGGATGTATTAGGGACATAATTAAGAACAAAACTCTTATTAACATGTAAACACCACATGATGCTATTAACATGTAAACACCACATGATGCTATCATTGGACTAACAGAGATGTGGGCAATGAGAAAGACACATCTGGTGATTTGTATCTTCAGACCAACCCACGACCCTCAGGAGTGTGCATTTGCCAGAGGGAGGGCTCCCTTCCTAGTTGGGGGCTGTATGGACTTGGATTCTAGCTGGCACACTTGAGCCTGAACCCACTGGTTGTCCACTGCTTTACACTCTTAAATCTTTGATCTTTCACAGATCCTGAGGGGAGACTAAGCTGGAAAACTGGTTCACCTTCAGTGTCAAACGTTTCCAATCACCTGATGGGAAGTAGAAATGCCATTCATCAAAGTACTTAATTCTTTAGAAACCTTGCTTTCACAGGTCTTTAGAGGAACAAAACAAAGGAAGTCAGCATCCTCTCCACCACTTGTGGTTAGGAAAACAATGATGTCATGTAACAAATGTTTCTTAACAATAGAAAATTCTACTCAGATAAATGAATAAATAATGAATGAACTAACAAATTAATGAATGAAAGAAAAAGGCACATTATAAATTGATTCCCTATAGGTTATTCCAGACACTGTTCCAGGGGCTGTGATTCCTTCCAGACTCCAAACAGGGCATGAGATGGGGGCAGATAGGACAGGAATACAGGAAAAAGCTACAAGGGGGATAAACAAAGAGACCTTGGCCCCTGGGTAGTGGGGGCGACTATCTTCTGGACATTTGTCCTTGTGGAGTCTTTTAGGCAATCACAGCCAACTCTTCTCAAATCCCTTATCTGAGGATGAAACTTCCCTGACTGTGCAAAAATGAAGCAGCTGATGGCCTCCATAAGGAGGCATTTTTGAAGAGCAAGCATTTCCCCTGTTCAGGGCAACCCCCTTCAGAGAAGGTTAGCGTTCCTGGAGAGGCTCCAAACTGTCCAGAGAGACTCTGTCCCTGTAGTCTAAACAAGGAGAAAAGTCAGCGAGATTCCTTATAAAACAACACACACAAACAACAACCAAAAAAACCCTTTCGCTTGGAGCCTAGAGCATTACAAAGTGGGGGGTGGCCAAGACACGTGAGGACAATCATGGTTCCTGGGGTCTCGGGGCCGCAGTAAGTGGATGGCAAAGCCAGAACTGTGATTTGGCTCTCAGGTGACGATGCCAGGCCGAAGTGCCCTCATTTTTCTTTTTTGTTTTTCATTAATCAGTGGCATTTCCTATTTAAGCCCTAGATTGCTCCACTTAGAGCTGTTAGAGATCCAGTTGTTTGATGGGCCTCCCTCATGGCAATGGTGCCTTGATAAGATTCCGTGACCAGAAGTGAGACTACATTGTCCTGTCCATGACTTTCTCCATGTTCTTTTCTCACCTGCAAGAGTGAGAATCCTCTACCATCTCTATCATCTCCACTTTGAAAACTTGGCAATTGTCTGTAATTATTATCTGTGCCTAGTATCAGTACCTTGAAGCAGTACGGAGTAAAGAGCAAACACATCAAATAAAACTGGCTTAGCATCCCAACTCCACCATTCACTAATTGTGTGATCTCAGATAAGCTCCTCAACTTCTCAGAGCCTCAGTTTTCCAAATCATAACATGGATCTGTGAGTCTGTACTACACAGGATTATTGTGAGGATTACACGATAACATATACAAGCTCATAGCACACTGTTGGCACTTGGGAGCACTCCGTAAACGCTGGTTCTGTTCTGTCCCAACAGGATGCTCGCTCCAACCAGAAATGACTCTACTTTCCCCACACACACTCCCAGAGCATTTATTATTTGCCCATTTACAGAATGCCTGTCCTGTCCTGCTTTATGCTCTCTATTGCACTGGAAGCTTCTTCGGGGCGTGGGATGTGCAGTGTGTTGTTTCCTCATTTCCCTACTGCCTGGCATCCACCTTCACATGAATAGCACTCCCTGAACGTTAGTTAAAGGAACAAACCTTTCTCTCTTATCAGAACAGATCAGAAGGTAAACATTCCTCCAAGTCGTCCATATTTACAAGTCTTTACAAAGAGAAAGGATTCAAGAAGTTCAGGACAATATTTGAGATGGGGGAGGTGAGTGTCTCCTTCATTCTAAAGTTTTCAATTTATGATCTTATTTATTTCTCACATCAAACCTCCTTTAGCCCCAACTTACAAAAAGGAAATAGACTCAGAAATATAAATAGTTTGCCCAGGATTTCACAGACTCTAATAGCGTTTTAGTTATCCTAATTGAAATATTTCTATGCAAAATTAAAAGTGATTGAGAAAGAGACAACGGTTTGGGTCCAGAGTCCCTGGCAATCATTAGTTTTAATCAGTTTTCAATTATGCCAGGCACTACCCATAAGTGACCATAATAACTGAGAGTCTGGTAACAACTTGGTCAATTTATAAAAACTGTCCATTGTTTTCCTTAAAAAAATTTAAAAAGCAAAAAAGCAACTTCCTGGAGCCCACAGGCCCTCTTTATTTACTAAAGTTCCAAATCTCATGGTTACCTTTTGTCTCATTCCAATATGCAAGGCCCTTCACCTAGTTGAGAGATACTTGTCCAGAGAGATGTTATTTTAAAAGCTGAACTTTGCACGCTCAGCAGTCTTGCCCTTGAATCAGAAACAGTCTGTTCAACAGAAGTCCCTGGAACTTCACCATCCAAACAAACATGGGGCTCAGGATCACCTCCCCCAGCTCCGGGGAGAGGGTCCAGAGAACCACAGAATTAAAACAGCCCTGCTGTCTTTCCTCAACACAGGATTTTCTCTCCAAAGTGTCTGTACTTCAAATCTCTGATTTATGTAAGAGAGAAAACTTTATTTAGGTTCTAAGTGTCCTTAGCATTTTTTTCTTCCTCCTAAACCGAGGCAAACACATGTTCACTGTAACATGAGACAGCAGTGGTAGCTGGGGCCCAGGAAGGGGTGGGGGTGAGGATGCAGGGGTGAGGTAAGAGGAGGAGCACAGTATCTAGAAAGGAGCATCTGAGATTATTTTGAAACTCAAATCTAGAATCCATACATCTAGGAACTGAGATTCCCTCAGGTTCCATAGTCATGTTATCTGGATGGTTTACACAGAGTTAAAGCCTCGTGGTTAGTATAGACGCTACCCAGGTTTTAGAGCACTTCCTTTTCATTCTCTTCCATTCTCTCCTGGGACCTGACATGTGGCCTGACCCCCAGCTCTTCATGGCCCTGCAATCTTGGCCTGCCTTGGTCACCAGACCTCTCTCCTCCCCTTTTCATTTTGGTGACTATTCAACACCATCCTTATGTTTCTATTGCATGCCTGGGGGCTGGAGGGTGTTTCTGCTTTTACTTCATTGTTTGATTCTATCTGTCAGCCATGTAAAAGTCACCCTACATCCTTATACGTTCACGGTTCTATAGGCATATTTGAATTTCAAACAAATATGTGATTTTACAAACACAGTATTTTACATACTGGTTCTCAGTCCAGGGGAAATATGTCCATAATACCAATTATGCTTTCAGGGAGGTTGGTCATATTTCTATAAATCACCTCTGAATTTACCTCTGAACCAATAGGCAGATTTTAGGGATCAGAAATGCTCCCACAAGAAAGTCCTCTAAAATAGAAAGATGGTCCTAGCTTGGTACACTCATAGAGGTAAACCAAGCTTATCAAGGCCAGGCCACCACACTTCCATTTGTATTGTTAAAATGGGTTTTAACATTGCACAATGGGAGCCATTGGTTCAGAAAGAGTGTAAGTTAATTAATGGATAATAAATCTATAACAGGATATTGAAAGAGACTCAGAAGCATCCAGAATCATTCAGCTCAATGGCCAAGGGCAATTTCTGTGAACACACATGAAATATCCCTTGATACTACTAGAAAAGACCTCTTTTCATAAAAAGATAGAAGGAATAAGTGTGGTATTTTTTACATGAGATGAGAGGGTCTGAGGGAAAGACAAATCAACCTGTCTTCTCAGGAGTGACCAGAGTCACTCGGAAATGTTAAGGCTTCTTACAAGAAACAGTGAAGAGGGCCCATTTTAAAGTACTTTTCTTTTTCTCCTTGTAAAAGATGAATGATATTTTTGACTGATGGTTGGTTCCAGGAACTAAAACTGTGGAACAGACTTGAAGGAGAGTTGGATGGCAGACACAAACCCAAACTTTAGAGGATGGGTGATGGGAGGAAAGGATTGCAATAACAAGAGTTTTCTGGAGTATGTTTGATTTTCAGAAAAGACAGGGGCTCTTGGGAACAACCTTGGCTAGAGTTATCTCAACATCCTGACCCAGCCCTGGGGACACTTGTAGTGGGTTAAAAACAAAAGGCGGCACAGAGGTCAGCTTCAAAGGAGCCCAATAGCATTGTGATACCTGTGGGGGAAGGATTCTCTCCAGACTTCCTGAGAGAAACTTCACCAATCACTAGGGTGATGTGGTTAATTATGGTGGCTATGGGTGGCAGCCAGGTCAGCCTCCGGGGCACAAGCAAGAGCCACATCAGTCAATTAAGATCATGATCACTTCTACAAATACTCTATCTTCCTTCAGTAAGCATCTTCTAGTCATACTTTCTCCAGCTGTCCAAAGTTCCCATCTGCAATGAGGTTTTGAAAATCATACCCAAATGCAGTGTGTTTTGGTTTCTAAGAAAGTTCCAGAGCTAGTTAGCCTCTAGGTGACACAAACTGCATTTATCTCCAAATCATCTGCTTTTGTCCTCTCCCAAACCCTGATTCAATATTTTTTAATTAATTCACTTTACTCTTTAGAGAAGTTTCAGGTTTGCAGAAAAATTGATCAAAATGTACACAGAGTTCTCATACTGCCTCTATGCCCACACACACACACACTCTCTCTCTCACTTTTTCTCTCTCTCTCTCTCACAGTTCCCTCTATTATTATCCTCTTACATTAGTGTGGTAAATTTGTTACAATTGATAAACCAATATTAATATATTATTATTAACTAAAGTCCATAGTTTACATCAGGGTTCATTTTGGGGCTGTACAGTTCAATGGATTTTGACAAATGTATCATGACTTGTATCCACAATTATAATATCATACAAAATAATTTCACTCTCCTAAAAATGCTTTGTGCTCCACCTAGTCATCCCTCCTCTTTTCCTGTGAACCCCTGACAAACATTGAGCTTTTTAGTGTGCCCATCAATTTGCCTTTCCCAGAATGTCATATAGTTGGACTTGACCTATTCAGATTGGCTTCTTTTGCTTAGCGATATGCATTTAAGTTTCCTCCATATCTTTTCATGGCTTGGTAGTTCATTTCTGTTTGATGCTGAATAATATTCCATTGTATGGACGTACCACAGTTTATTTATCCATCCACCTACTGAAAGACATCTTAGTTGTTTCCAATTTTTGGCTATTATGAATAAAGCTGCTATAAACATTCATGTGCAGGTTTCTGAGTGCACATAATTTTCCAACTCATTTGGGTAAATACCAAGGAGCATGATTGCTGGATCATATGGTAAGAGTATGTTTAGTTTTGTAAGAAACCACCAAACTGTCTTCCAAAGTGGCTGTGCTATTTTGTATTCCCACCATCAATGAATCAGAGTTCCTGTTGTTCCACAACTTTGTCAGCATTCGGTATTGTCAGTGATTGGATTTGGGCCATTTTAACAAGTGTTCAGGGTATCTCATTGTTTAATTTGTAATTTCTTAATGACATATGATGCTGAGTATCTTTTCACATGTTCATTTGTCATGTGTATATCTTCTCTGGTGAGGTTTCTGTCCAGGTCTTTGGCCTATTTTTTAATCAAGCTGCTTAGTTTCTTATTGTTGAGTTTTAAGAGTTCTTTGTATATTTTAGATAATAGCCTTTTATCAGATACATAATTTGCAAATATTTTCTCTCAGTTGTGGGTTGTCTTTTCATTCTCCTAATAGTATCTTTCAAAGAGCAGATTTTTTTTAATTTTAATGAAGTCCTGTTTATCAATTTTTTTTCATGGATTGTCATTTTTGGTGTTGTATCTAAAAACTCATCACCATACCCAAGGGCACCTAAACTTTCTCCTATATCATCTTCTAGAAATTTTATAGTTTTATGTTTTACTTTTGGGTCTATGATCCATTTTGAGTTAATTTTTGTGAAAGGCATAAGGCTTGTGTCTATATTATTTTTTTTACTTGTGGATGTTGTAATTTCAGCATCGTTTGTTGAAAAGACCATCATTTCTCCATTGAATTGTCTTCGTTCATTTGTCAAAGATCAGTTGACTATATTTCTGGGAGTCTAATCCCAGACTCTCTATTCTGTTCTAATGATCTATTTGTCTATTCTTTTACTAATACCAATTTTGTCTTGATTACTGTAGCTTTATAGAAAGTCTTGAAGTTGCATAGTATCAGTCCTCCAGCTTTGTTCTTCTGTATCAATATTGTGTTGGTTATTCTGGGTCTTTTGCATTTCCATGTAAACTTGATAGTTTTTGTCAGTATTCACAAAATAACATGCTGGGATTTTGATTGGGATTACATCGAATCTATAGACCAAGCTGGGAAGAACTGACATCTGGAGTTTTCACATCCATGAACATGGACTATCTTTCCATTTACTTAGATCTTTTTAAATTTCTTTCATCAGAGTTTTGTAGTTTTCCTTATATAGATCTTGTGTATATTTTGTTACATTTATACCTAAGAATTTCTCTTTTTTTGTATTATTATAAATGGTGTTCTGTTTTTAATTTCAAATTCCAATTGCTCATTTTTGGTACATAGGAAAGCAATTGACTTTTGTATATTAACCTTGTATCCTACAACCTTGTTATAATCCTTTTTAGTTTCAGGAGGTTTTTATTTGTTTGTGGGGAGGGGTTGTCAATCTATGAGATTTTCTGCATAAACAATCATGTCATCTGCAAACAAAAACAGTTTTATTTCTTCTTCCCCAATCTGTATATATTTTATTTCCTTTTCTTGTGTTATTGCACATCATGTTCCTGTATTGTTTACTTCTTTCTGAATATTTTTAATAGCCATGTCTTTATTGTTGATTATTGGTTACTGTCTATGAACAATTTAATTTAATTCAATTTGACTTGATTTAATGTGTTTAATTTGACTTAATGGGTTTATAAAGCTACTCTTACACTTTAGTAACTGAGTTTCAATAACTGTAGTAAACCAGCATCTCTGGGGGTGAGTGATGTGTCAGGAAAATTACAAACTGAAATTCTCACATTCCTGTAAGATTGGTCCAAAAGATAGCTGGAGAGGCACATTTGTAAAAGAGATTCGGTTCTATGAGAAACATTTTATACTTTATCGAGATAAATAATTTATTGTTTATTTATTCTAAATATTGGGTTGGCCAAAAAGTTCATTCCGGCTTTTCCATAAGATGTTACAGAACTTTTGGCCAACCCAGTAGATAATCTGATAATTAATGATATCTGATAATCACTTTCTGCAGGTGAAAATCCCAGAACACAATGTCTCCCCTTTAAAAACAATTGCAAATTTTACTTTTACTTATATGATAAAATTCAACAAAATTGTATTCATGTGAATGAAATACCACATGTCTATAGGCAACAATCAAAAGTCAACTTTTCCATATTAGAGGAAGTGAGTGTTCTTAAGGTCCAGCAAGATCTGGTATAGGCAACTGCTTAATCTGCTTTAACCTAGGACTGCCTCTGTGTGTGTGTGTGTGTGTGTGTGTGTGTGTGTGTGTGTAGCCATCTTAATAACCTTCTCTATAAGGCTCTTCCTCTACACAGAGAATCTGACTAACCTTCTGCATCCTTCAAAGCTACAAGCTAATGCTTATTTTTATACACCTGTAATATGCACAAATTTTCTCTTCCTAAAGTGTGATGGTTAATAGAGGCACTTTACTGCCCAGGCTGTATGTAAGACAGGACTTGTGATAAACAGCACAGTTGAAAAAATGCATGTAATTGTTAAGGAGAGTACAGCTACTCCTAAAATCAGAAAAAGGAAGTAAACTGTGTTTCTTCCTCAAAGGGACAGATCTGGAGAGTCCTGCTACTATCTCAAATAATCTACTTGCAAATTTCAAAACAAAAGACACAAGGAAATTACAGGCTGTCTCTTTGATTTACAACTTCCCCCCAGCCAGAGCTGGTACTTACACTGCTACTCTGAAACTGATCTGTGTGGGAAGGTTTCAGAGGGATGGCCAGCCAACTGGTACGTTGCTGCCAAGTCAGCTGATGCCACAGCCTGGTATGGGACCCTGGTCAGGTAACCCATAGTATCTACCTGAAGGAGTTATTGTGCAGAGGTGGAAAGCAGTGGAGGGAGAAGGGGGGAGGAGGAGAAAATTATGGAAATACATTTTGAAAATCCAAAGTGCAGTTGAAATTCCAGTCTTAATGAAAACCAGTAACAGGCTCTGCTAAATACCCACAGAGGCCTGCTAAAAATATGTGAAGTTCAGCCAGAGTTCAAATCTCAGAATTATTTTTATTTCCCAGCTTAGGCCTATCAAAACTGCCATGAAGCCTTTAGCTGTTTTAGTGAGAAAACAATCTGTCCTTGCAAACTAACCAACATGTTCTTACATCACAAAATGAAGCCAGAAGTGAAAGAAACTTGACAAATCTCTCCTTGCCATTTTACTGAGGTTTAAGAGCACTGAGTTTGGAGTCAGCGAATATAAATTTGAACTTATTAGCTTCTTGACAACCTCACTGAGCTTCAGTTTCTTAACCTTTAAAGTGGATTATGCATAGGCCACTACACTGCGTGAAATAGGAAAAATTCAAAATCGCTTTCTTTCCACTGTTACATTACTGATTTGAATCATGTGTAAGTCCTCTCTATGGTCAGAGTTACAATGTAGCTGAACCATAGCTGCTTCCCACTGACCCACAACACACGAAAGCTAAGACATTGAAAGAGAAGAAAATGTTTAATTTGGAAACCAAATATCTTTGAGACACTAATCCAGATGTAAACAGAAATCACACTGTCCTCTGAAATTGATATGAAAGTATGTCGAGCCCTACCCCTCATTCAGTGGGAAGTTTATTGCTCTACTTAAGATTTCTACAAAATCTCAGGGGCTTGTGTTTTTGTGATTATTTCTGGCTTCAAGTCCCTGCTTTCGCCACACATCGAAACTCACTTGAGGCTCACCTCCCCTTCTCCTCACCCATCCCCAATGAAACTACCCCACACACACTCCCCCATTCAGAGTTCTTAAACAAAACCACTCACGTAAACAATTGAGTAGATGGCAAACGTTACTGAAGGTTTGAAGATGCAGAAAATTTTACAATAACAAAAGCAACTGCATGTACACTACAAGGCATCCTGTGCTGAAAGGCATCTTGCCCCTTGCCTTTTTCCAAAGGAACCAGCCTCCTTCCTACAGCCCAGCTCCCTCCCCCTGTCCATACCCTCCTGCATCAAGAGTCCCCTCACCTGATTTGCAGGGAGATTTATCTCTCTACACCCTACTTGGTGCTGGTCTTTCTTTGGCTCATCCAGAGACACCCTGATGTGCTCTGTTAGGCAGATAGCCATCCACTTGGGGCCCCAGTGCCACGAGCAGAGGCTGTGAGATTTTATTCTTTCCTTCTCTGCGCTGCTCCCTCCAGCAGTCTCTGTAAATTGAAGGAAGTAGTATAGAGATTTATTTTCCCACGAATACATGTTATTATTCCCCAAACACCTAAGACAGACCTGACAATTTAAGGATTTTTTTTTAACGAGTATGTACTTTGAGCAGTTTTAGGTTTATAGAAAAGTTAATCAGAGTGTACAGAGAGTTTTCACACACCCCTCCACCCTCTCCCCTTCACACACCCACACTTTCTTGTTCTTAACATCTTGCACTAGTGTGGGAAACGTTACAATTGATGAACCAATATTGATACATTATTATTAACTGAAGTCTATAGTTTACATTAAGGTTTACTTTGTTTTATACATTCTATGAGTTTTCACAAATGTACAATGACATGTGTCCATCAATACTGTATCACACTGTCCTACATTTCATTGTCCTAAAAATACCTTGTGCTCCATCTATCCATCCCTCCCTTCCTTCCCCATAAAGCCCCTGACAAACACTGATAACAAGGTAACATAGCTAGTAAGAGGTGAAGTCAGTGACTGTTGGACTCAAAAGTTAGTGCTTTTAACCACTGTCCCACCTGTTCTTTTTCTTTAGGCATCACTCACAGAAGAAAGGAAAATGGCTTTCTCAAATTAGATTTTTAACTTGCATTTAATACGAAACCATTCTGTGTTATTATCTTCATTGTCAGACATGGTATCTTTATGTGCTGAAGCAGTTTGTGCTAATCTGTGCCTAAAGGAATAAATGGTAGCAACTTTGCTCAATGAAGTATTATTTTCTGGTCACCAGTGCTCAGAAAGAACCTTGAGATCAACAACCAAATAAATGTACATAAGTCGTAAGCCTTCAGAAAAGATTATGTTTGAAATTTAACCCACTATCTGGGGAGTGGGGTGGGTAGGAAGCATACAAGACTTTAACTCCACATTAATATAAACTACAAATAAAGCACATTAAATTAGAATTTCCAGTTCAATAGTAGATATGAATGGTAAACAAGGAAGAATAAGTAACTGTAAATAAAGAAAGCCCTCCACTGCATACCACTTGCTTGGTACAGCCAGATGCCTCCAATCATCTTCATCTTTAATTTTTGAGAGCAAATTTCTGCTGCACTATAAATCATTGACTGTAATGTTTGCATGTGGCTGGCTTGGTTACTCTTTGGCATTTGTTTGCCTACTTCTCAGTCATTATTTTGCAGAGATGATCTGCAAATGGTGCACCCAGTCAAGTCTGGTCTCTGAGGATCACAGTCTACAGGGCCCAACACTGCTCATGGAAACTTTGACAAGAGCAGTATTAGAGGAATAGTGGAGGCCTGCCTGGAAAGGGTTAGGAGAGGTAAAGGACTGAGAAAATAGGTTCATGGAGGACAGACTGTTTAATGAATAAGTTTGGCTGTGAAGGACCTGAGCATGTTAAAAGTCTGTAGAACAGAAGCCAGTAAACAAAAGCCAGTAAAAGTCTGTAGAATAGAAGCCAGTAAACAAAAGCCAGTAAGTCTTTCAGCCAGTAAACGTCTGTAGAACAGAAGCCAATAAGAGAGAGCAAGCAAAGGTAAAGGAGTAAGAAAAAAATAGCTACAGTTCCTGGGGTCCAAGGAGGTGGGAGGGAATGTTGTTCTTAGGGCGCTGCTGAAAACCCATCACAGCTGGAGAAGGTTATAGGAAAACTCTCTACTCCAGGGGGAAGGGAAGGGATACATGATGGAGCTAGAACTACAACTGGGGGAGAGGGAGGGGGAGGAGCCCTGGAAAGGAGACATCCCGAGACCCAGGGATATAGTCCCTGCTGAGACTGAAGCTGAATCAGAGGAACAGAAAACTCCCCTCACCTTCCCTACAAGGCTGGCAAATACTGAATAACCAGGAACAGTGAGACACCATTGGGAAAGTTGCAAGAGCATGGAAACAGGCCGTCTGTGAGTACAGTGCAAAGGGAAAACCTAAGGCAGAGGTTGGAGTAGACATTGTGAAAACCCTCTGACAAACCAGTCCCACCAGAAACACAAGGGATCCCTAGAGGCATTTGAAACCTGGTGCAGAGGGTAACTATAGCAAAAGCAAACCTCAAATCTTAATTCTTAACTAGATTAATTCAAATCTCCACACTAAAGGCCCAGGAGAAGGAAAGATATGCCCATTTCCAGGTATAAAACTCTCTGCCTCAGCATCTTCTGTCTTATAGCTTTCAACAAAAACTTATAGAAAAGGCAAGGAAAAAACAACACACTGCCAAGAGACAAAGCAATATTGGAACTGGAAATTTAATGATTAAGATGTTAAAACCTCTACTAGAAAAGATGGTAAACATGCAAGATCAGATGGGGACTTCACTGGAGAGGTAGAAACCATAAAAAATAAAAGAGAGAATTCTGGGGGGTGGGGGGGATAAATCCTGGGGATTGTTTGTAGGAACAAAAGTAAAAGGTGAGGAAAAACAAGAAGTCAGATGACTGTGATATTATTTACTGAGGTAGAAAACATAGAAAGTCTAGTTTGGGGAGGAATGTTCATTATTTCAGATTTGGACAATTTGAGTTTAAGGAATTGGTGGAACATCCAAGTGTGTATATTCAATCAAGGGTAAACAGAGATGTAGAGTTCATGAGAGACATCTGGGCTGGATCAGCAGGATACAGATTGTTGTTTGAATCATTGGAATGGATAATCTCTCTCAAAGAGATTGTGTGCATTGAGAATAGAAGAGTCAAGACTGAAAACACTGGGAAAACCAGCCTTTGAGGAGTGGGCAGAGGAAGAGGAGCCCACCAAGGAGACCAAGAAGGAGCAGGAAGAACAGCAACAAAGGATGTCCACAGTGTAAAATGCTGCAGAGAAGTCAGTAAGATAAGAGACCACTATACTTGGCAACAATAGTGTCACTGATAAGCTAGAGATTGTGGTAAAATGAGAGACAGAAAGTGGGTTGGGTGAACACATGGAAGTAGAGACAGCAAGAGAAAATACCTCTTTCAAGAAGCTGGGCTATAAAGGTAAGGAGAGAAATAAGGTGGTACCTGGATGGAGATAACTCATCCTCCATAGGGAGGATTTCTTTGCAGAGGAATCAGCTTGAACATATTGAAGTGCTGATGTGAAGGATCCAGTTTGAAGGAACAGGGGAGAGAGAGAACTTAACTGATAAATGGCTTCACTGAAGAGATCAGTGTCAACTGGCTCCTTTTCACGCTCTCAGCATTTATCTGGTGTATATTATGTAGTAGGAAATATGTCACTGAATAAGACACTGTCCTTGCCTTCAAGGAATTTATGGCCTACATAGGCATACAGACCAAAAAATAAACAAAACAATTGCTATATCGCAAGATACGAGCTATGGGTTAATCACAGGGGGCTATAAGAGCGTGTAGGGAGGCTACCTAATTCA
This sequence comes from Eubalaena glacialis, assembly GCF_028564815.1. NCBI lineage: Eukaryota > Metazoa > Chordata > Mammalia > Artiodactyla > Balaenidae > Eubalaena > Eubalaena glacialis. Next base: position 106,165,460 of record NC_083718.1, read on the forward strand.
GTTTTAGGAGGTCAAGAACAATTTCCGAAAGCCAGAAAAATGTAAGGTAGTAGGAAGGAATCACCTGATTTCTAAACAAAGGATACAGTTTATGATGTTCAAGAGGCTACAGAGAGCACTGATCATTCTAGAAAACAAATTTAGTGCTTCCTTTCATAAATGTTCATTGCACTTACCATTTTTGCTTCTTGTCACTTGTCCCAACTGTAATGAATGAACAATGTGTGTAATTATTTGTTTTATGTTTCTCTCCCCTACTGGACCTAAGTCCCCGAAAGGCAGGGACCACAACTGTATTGTTTGCACAGGTATATAGTAGTCTTGCGATAAACGATTGGAACCAAAAATGTAATAATTATGTCTCCCCTTATCTCTGTGGGGAGAGTCAGAAGAAGAAATCATTGGACTGTGTTCCACTTGGAAGGAAAGCACGTTGAAACCAACTGTATCTGATTCTTGACTGCAGGCTCTGACAAGGTCTCTTTGCAGGTGAAGGCTGGACCCGCTGCCAACAACCCACGTGATGCAAATGCATCAAGGTGGGGTCTATTTTTAGCTACAGCAAATTACCATTCCTTTATGCTTTTAGATTTTCATCTCTGCGAGTGAGTTCTCGTGTTCTTACATTTTTCAGCATCAAGACTGACTTCTTTCATGAAGAAAGAAGAGAGTCTTTAAGACAAAGAGCATTTCTCCTTTCATCTCCACCCCAGCTTGGAGGTTCAAAGAGATTTTGGAGGGCTGCTTGTTGCTATTCCTGAGAGTAGGGATGGTCCTTCCATACTTTTTGTAATGACACTGCAGACTCAAACTGGGGTGGGGGAAACTCAGTCCAAAGAAAACAAAATGAAGAATTGACTGTGAGTCTAGTCAGAGACATAGTGTTCCATGCAATTCTATCCAATTGGTTAATAAGAAACTGACATTGTATAATTATAGATTTTTTTTTACTATATTTATAAAAAGGTCGTGTCATATAAAAATGAGCTACAAGCTCCCACAAACAAATGCAGTTTATATAATGTCTTGAAGATGTCTTCAAGGTCAGGTAGCTTTCTGGGTTAACAGATGTTGTAGTGCTGTTGGCAAAGTTGTCAGTTGAAAGGTGGTGTCAGCACAGAGGAGGGGTCTCACTGCGAGAATCCCGTTTCTTGTGGGGGGCAGGGAGTAGAAGACAACAGGGGATGTGGATATCAGGTAGGCTGAGGTGGGGAGAGGACAGGTAGCTTTTTAAGTATTTTTGAGGTATAATTTTATATTTTTAAAAATATTGTTTTGTAATACAACACTAAAAATTAAAACTTGGTACACATTTCTTGATTAATAAGGATATGGAGAAAAGGTTTTGGAATCACTAAGAGGCCAAAGATTTTTATCTTTGGTCAAGGAGGGCATAAGTCTAAAAAACCCAGTCATAAGATTGGCCCCAAGTAAGAAAAGAGATGTGTTTGGATCAGTACCATCTTCCCTTCCTATTTTACCTCACTTTACCTTACCTTGTCTCCTTTTCCCTGTGTTAACTTTTTCTTTGAAGTCAAACACACCATACACAGTCCTGCTTCCATGTCTGTGGTAGGCAGAATAATGCCCCCTCCAAATATGTCATGTCCTAATCCCCAGAACCTATGATCATGTTACTTTATGTGATAAAAAGGACTTTGTATTAAGGTTAAAGTTAAGGACCTTGAGATGGGCGATTATCCTGGATTATCTGGATGGATCCAATCTAGTCTCATAAATCCTTGAAAAGTGCAAGAAGGCTGAAAGGTCAGAAGGCACAGAAAGGATTCACCTCACCATTGATGGCTTTGAAGGTGGAGGGAGGAGACCATGAGTCAGGGAAAGCAGCAGCTTCTAGGAGCTGGGAATCATCCTCAGTTTATAGCCAGCAAGAAAACATGGACCTCAGTCCTACAACCAAATGGAGCTGAATCCTGCCAACAACCCAGATAAGTGGGAAATAGATTCTCCATTACAACCTCCAGAAAGAAACACAGCCTGCCAACATTTTGGAGGATCCAGTTTGAAGAAACAGGGGAGAGAGAGGGAACTTAACTGATAAATGGTGTAAGACCGTAATGAACTTCTGACCTACAGAACTGTAAAATAATAAATTTGTGTTACTTTAAACCATAAATTTTCTTGCAATTCATGATACAACAATAAAAACCTAATACAATGTCTTTGCTCTTACCTTTCTCTGTGTTTACAATGCCCTTTCCTCTCCTACATTCTTCCAAATCCCACATCCTCAGTGAAGCAATCCTGACTTCACTCCCTACTCTGGTCTATGTGTTGGCACATATATTTATGTAGGGCAACTAGTTATTTCTTCATGCTTACGCTCTAACTCTATAATGAGATTGTAAGAACCTTAGGAACATGGATGATGTATTAATAATTGCAGTCCATTGCAAAAATGGCCACAAATCCTTTCCTTCCACAGTCTTGCAATGTGACTTTGAAGATATTCCCATCAAACGATGGATTACATTCCTCCACACCTTGAATCTGGGTTGGTCCTGTAACCTGCTTTGATCAATGTAGATTAGCAAATGTAGAAGCAGAAAGTTGACTCTGAGACCACCATCAAATGAATGAGTCTGGACTAGCCCAGTCAACTAGCCCAACTGCTAACCCAGCCAAGAGCCGCTCAAATGTCAGACAGGTGTGTATGAACCATGGACCACCACTCACTGCAGACTCAAGGGTGGGTTCAGCTGAAATCAGCAGAAGAACCACTCAGATTACCCCTCCAAATTTCTGACCTACTGATTCCTGAGCTAATTAATGATTGTTGTTTAAAGTCAATGTTTGGGGGTAGTTTATTAAACAGCAAAAGCTAACACATATAACTCAGTGCTCTGCATTGACCTATTTGTGAATAATTTTTGATGGTACTCACAATGATGATGATGACAATGACAATGACAAAACAACAATGACAAAGATTAAAGAAAGCCACATTCATTCCTAGTAAAACAAGAAGGTAAGTGGCATCGTTTCCATATCTCAATACCAGGAAATTTCAGTGCTTATAAATTGAAGAGTTTCAAAATTTTTGTTCAAGTAAATTGGAAAACACAGTGTCTATAGATTTTAGGTTTATTGGTCTGTTATTGGTCTCCAACAAATCCAAAATAGCTCTTAACCTAGCTTTTGTGTTGGTAACTTTTAGTGTTTCAATCTATCTCCCATTGTGTCAAAATATTGGGAGGAGCCAGACAGTCACTGTGCTGCCCCAGTTCTGAACATACAAGCAGACTTTGGTTAAAATCTGCAGGGGACTTTGTCACATGAGAAAAACTCAACCAGGAATTTTCATCAAAGGTAGCTTTTACCCAGTAGCCAGTAAATAGATTATTTCTCATCCAAATGGTCTTCTCTAAAATCTGTTCAACTCCCAACAAAGTCTTCCAAAGTATTGTGCTTATAAAAGTTCTTAAGTGAATTAGGTAATACATAAAACTCTAATATTTAGCCTAAGAAATCTTAAGTATGATGCACTTCTTTCAGCCTATATTCCATTAAAAAAAAATGTTTGGGAATGAAGTGGGAACAAAAAAGAAACAAAGAAAACAAGCATCAGAAAGGAGATTGCTTCAACATGGCAGACTAGAAGGACATGCTCTCACTCCCTCCTGTGAGAACACTGGAATCACAACTAACTGCTGAACAATCATCGACAGGAAGACACTGGAACTCACCAAAAAAGATATCCTACATCCAAAGACAAAGGAGAAGCCACAATGAGACGGTAGGGGGGCGCAATCACAATAAAATCAAATCCCATAACTGCTGGGTGGGTGACTCACAAACTGGAGAATACTTATACCACAGAAGCCCACCCACCTGAGTGAAGGTTCTGAGCCCCACATCAGGCTTCAGAACCTGGGGGTCCGGCAATGGGAGGAGGACTTCCCAGAGAATCAGACTTTGAAGGCTAGTGGGATTTGATTGCAGGACTTCGACAGGACTGGGGGAAACAGCGACTCCACTCTTGGAGGGCACACACAAAGTAGTGTGCAATTCAGGACCCAGGGGAAGGAGCAGTGACCCCATAGGAAACTGAACCAGACCTATCTGCTAGTGTTAGAGGGTCTCCTGCAGAGGTGGGGGGTGGCTCTGTCTCACCATGAGGACAAGGACACTGGCAGCAGAAGTTTTGGGAAGTATTCTTTGGTGTGAGCCCTCCCAGAGTCTGCCATTAGCACCACCAAAGACCACGGGTAGGTTCCAGTGTTGGGTCACCTCAGGTCAAACAACCAACAGGGAGGGAACCTGTTAGCAGGTCAAGTCGATTAGCAGTCAAGTGGATTAAAGTTTTACTGAGCTCTGCCCACCAGAGCAACAGCCAACTCTACCCACCACCAGTCCTTCCCATCAGGAAACTTGCACAAGCCTCTTAGATAGCCTCATCCACCAGAGGGCAGACAGCAGAAGCAAGAAGAACTACAATCCTGCAGCCTGTGGAAAAAAACCCACATTCACAGAAAGATAGACAAGATGAAAAGGCAGAGGACTATATACCAGATGAAGGAACAAGACAAAACCCCAGAAAAACAACTAAATGAAGTGGAGATAGGCAACCTTCCAGAAAAAGAATTCAGAATAATGATAGTGAAGATGATCCAGGACCTCGGAAAAAGAATGGAGGCAAAGATCGACAAGATGCAAGAAATGTTTAACAAAGACCTAGAAGAATTAAAGAACAAACAAACAGAGATGAACAATACAATAACTGAAATGAAAAATACACTAGAAGGAATCAATAGCAGAATACCTGAGGCAGAAGAACAGATAAGTGACCTGGAAGACAGAATGGTGGAAATCACTGCTGCGGAACACAATAAAGAAAAAAGAATGAAAAGAAATGAAGACAGCCTCAGAGACCTCTGGGACAATATTAAATGCAACAACATTTGCATTATAGGGGTCCCAGAAGGAGAAGAGAGAGAGAAAGGACCTGAGAAAATATTTGAAAGGATTATAGTCAAAAACTTCCCTAACATGGGAAAGGAAATAGCCACCCAAGTCCAGGAAGTACAGAGAGTCCCATACAGGATAAACCCAAGGAGAAACATTCTAAGACACATAGAAATCAAATTGGCAAAAATTAAAGACAAAGAAAAATTATTGAAAGCAGCAAGGGAAAAATGACAAATAACATACAAGGGAACTCTCATAAGGTTAACAGCTGATTTCTCAGCAGAAACTCTACAAGCCAGAAGGGAATGGCATGATATACTTAAAGAAATGAAAAGGAAGAACCTACAACCAAGATTACTCTATCCCACAAGGATCTCATTCAGATTCGATGGAGAGATCAAAAGCTTTACAGACAAGCAAAAGCTAAGAGAATTCAGCATCACCAAACCAGCTCTACAACAAATGCTAAAGGAACTTCTCTAAGTGAGAAACACAAGAGAAGAAAAGGACCTACAAAAAGAAACCCAAAACAATTAAGAAAATGGTCATAGAAACATACATATCGATAATTACCTTAAACGTGAATGGATTAAATGCTCCAACCAAAAGACACAGGCTCGCTGAATGGATGCAAAAACAAGACCCATATATATGCTGTGTACAAGAGACCCACTTCAGACCTAGGGACACATACAGACTGAAAGTGAGGGGATGGAAAAAGATATTCCATGAAAATGGATTCAAAAGAAAGCTGGAGTAACAATTCTCATATCAGACAAAATAGACTTTAAAATAAAGAATGTTACAAGAGACAAAGAAAGACACTACATAGAGATCAAGGGATCAATCCAAGAAGAAGATATAACAATTATAACTATATATGCACCCAACATAGGAGCACGTCAATACACAGGCAACTGTTAACAGCTATAAAAGAGGAAATCGACAGTAACACAATAATAGTGGGAGACTTTAACACCTCGCTTACACCAATCGACAGATCATGCAAACAGAAAATTAATAAGGAAACACAACCTTTAAATGACACAATAGACCAGATAGACTTAATTGATATTTATAGGACATTCCATCCAAAAACAGCAGATTACACTTTCTTCTCAAATGCGCACAGAACATTCTCCAGGATAGATCACCTCTTGGCCCACAAATAAAGCCTCAGTAAATTTAAGAAAGTTGAAATCATAACAAGCATCTTTTCAGACCACAATGCTATGAGATTAGAGATCACTTACAGGGAAAAAAATGTAAAAAACACAAACACAAGGAGGCTAAGCAATACGTTACTATATAACCAAGAGATCACTGAAGAACTCAAAGAGGAAATCAAAAAATATCTAGAGACAAATGACAATGAAAACACAACGATCCAAAACCAATGGGATGCAGCAAAAGCAGTTCTAAGAGGGAAGTTTATAGCTATAGAAGCCTACCTCAAGACACAAGAACAATCTCAAATAAACAATCTAACTTTACACCTAAAGGAACTAGAGAAAAAAGAACAAACAAAACTCAAAATTAGCAGAAGGAAAGAAATCATAAAGATCAGAGCAGAAATAAATGAAATAGGAACAAAGAAAACAATAGCAAAGATCAGTAAAACTAAAAGCTGGTTCTTTGAGAAAATAAACAAAATTGATAAACCGTTAGAAAGACTCATCAAGAAAAAAAGGGAGAAGACTCAAATCAATAGAATTGGAAATGAAAAAGGAGAAGTAACAACTGACACTGCAGAAATACAAAGGATCATGAGAGATTACTACAAGCAACTATATGCCAATAAAATGGACAACCTGGAAGAAATGGACAAATTCTTAGAAAGGTATAGCCTTCCAAGACTGAACCAGGAAGAAATAGAAAACATAAACAGACCAAACACAAGCACTGAAATTGAGACTGTGATTAAAAATCTTCCAACAAACAAAAGCCCAGGACCAGATGGCTTCGCAGGTGAATTCTATCAAACATTTAGAGAAGAGCTAACACCCATCCTTCTCAAACTCTTCCAAAAAATTGCAGAGGAAGGAACATTCCCAAACTCATTCTATGAGGCCACCATTACCCTGATACCAAAACCAGACAAAGATATGACAAAAAAAGAAAATTATAGACCAATATCACTGATGAACATAGATGCAAAAATCCTCAACAAAATACTAGCAAACAGAATCCAACAACGCATTAAAAGGATCATACACCATGATCAAGTGGGATTTATCCCAGGGATGCAAGGATTCTGCAATATATGCAAATCAATCACTGTGATAAACCATATTAACAAACTGAAGAGGAAAAACCATATGATCATCTCAATAGATGCAGAAAAAGCTTTTGACAAAATTCAACACCTATTTATGATAAAAACTCTCCAGAAAGTGGGCATAGAGGGAACATACCTCAGCATAATAAAGGCCATATACGAGAAACACACAGCAAACATCATTCTCAATGGTGAAAAACTGAAAGCATTTCCTCTAAGATCAGGAACAAGACAAGGATGTCCACTCTCACCTCTATTATTCAACAGAGTTTTGGAAGTCCTAGACACGGCAATCAGAGAAGAAAAAGAAATAAAAGGAATACAAATTGGAAACGAAGAAGTAAAACTGTCACTATTTGCAGATGACATGATACTATACATAGAGAATCCTAAAGATGCCACCAGAAAACTACTAGAGCTAATCAATGAATTTGGTAAAGTAGCAGGATACAAAATTAATGCACAGAAATCTCTTGCATTCCTATACACTAATGATGAAAGATCTGAAAGAGAAATTAAGGAAACACTCCCATTCACCACTGCAACAAAAAATATAAAATACTTAGGAATAAACCTTCCTAGGGAGACAAAAGACCTGTATGCAGAGAACTATAAGACAGTGATGAAAGAAATTAAAGATGATACCAACAGATGGAGAGATATACCATGTTCTTGGATTGGAAGAATCAATACTGTGAAAATGACTATACTACCCAAAGCAATCTACAGATCCAATGCAATACCTATCAAATTACCAATGGCATTTTTTATAGAACTAGAACAAAGAATCTTAAAATTTGTATGGAGACACAAAAGACCCCGAATAGCCAAAGCAGCCTTGCGGGAAAAAAAACGGAGCTTGGAGGAATCAGACTCCCTGACTTCAGACTATACTACAAAGCTACAGTCATCAAGACAATATGGTACTAGCACAAAAACAGAAATATAGATCAATGGAACAAGATAGAAAGCCCAGAGGTAAACCCACACACCTATGGTCAACTAGTCTATGACAAAGGAGGCAAGAATACACAATGAAGAAAAGAGAGTCTCTTCAATAAGTGGTGCTGGGAAAACTGGACAGCTACATGTAAAAGAATGAAATTAGAACACTCCCTAACCCCATAAGCAAAAATAAACTCAAAATGGATTAGAGACCTTAATGTAAGACTGGACACTATAAAACTCTTAGAGGAAAACATAGGAAGAACACTCTTTGACATAAATCACAGCAAGATCTTTTTGACTCCACTTCCTAGAGTAATGGAAATAAAAATGAAAATAAACAAATGGGACCTAATGAAACTTCAAAGCTTTTGCACAGCAAAGGAAACCATAAACAAGACAAAAAGACAACACCCTCAGAATGGGAGAAAATATTTGCAAACGAATCAACAAAGGATTAATCTCTAAAATATATAATTAGCTCATGAAGCTCAATATTAAAGAAACAAACAACCCAATCCAAAAATGGGCAGAAGACCTAAATAGACATTTCTCCAAAGAAGACATACAGATGGCCAAGAAGCACATGAATATCTGCTCAACATCACTAATTATTAGAGAAATGCAAATCAAAACTACAATGAGGTATCACCTCACAGCAGTTAGAACGGGCATCATCACAAAATCTACAAACAATAAGTGCTGGAGAGGGTGTGGAGAAAAGGGAACCCTCTTGCACTGTTGGTGGGAATGTAAATTGATACAGCCACTATGGAGAACAGTATGGAGGTTCCTTAAAAAACTAAAAATAGAACTACCACACGACCCAGCAATCCCAGTACTGGGCGTATACCCAGAGAAAACCATAATTCAAAAAGACACATGCACCCCAATGTTCATTCCAGCACTATTTGCAATAGCCAGGCCATGGAAGCAACCTAAATGCCCATCAACAGACGAATGGATAAAGAATTTGTGGTACGTATATACAATGGAATATTACTCAGCCATAAAAAGGAATGAAATTGGGTCATTTGTAGAGACGTGAATGGATCTAGAGACTGTCATACAGAGTGAAGTAAGTCAGAAACAGAAAAATGAATATCACATATTAATGCATATATGTGGGACCTAGAAAAATGGTACAGATGAACCGGTTTGCAGGGCAGAAATTGCGACACAGATGTAGAGAACAAACGTATGGACACCAAGGGGGGAAAGTGGCAGGGGGTGGTGGTGGTGATGTGATGAATTGGGAGATTGGGATTGACATGTATACACTGATGTTTACAAAATGGATGACTAATAAGAACCTGCTGTATAAAAAAATAAAATAAAATGCAAAAATTAAATAAATAAATAAATAAAGTGAGACTAAAAAAAAAAAAACCAAGTAGAACTTGCATTTTTTTAAGAAACATTATATTTGTAAGGGAAATCTCCGTTTGTAAGGGCATCTCCCTCTCTGACTCTGGAATCGGAGGATGACCAAATCTCCAGAAACTTATCAACGGAATGGGCAAAGACTTAAATCTGTAACAAAATCATCCTTGTTTACTGTGCTTTTCCTGCAACCTCTCTTAACTGACTCTCCTCATCCTTGACTTCCTTTTTTCTTTAGCTGAGGATGGTATTTAAGGTAAGGGCTTCAGCCATTTTGACAGGTTACTCAGTTTTCCTAGGTCTCTCCCATGTATGTATACATGTTATTAAACTTTGATCTTCTCCTGTTTAAAAAAAAAAAAAAAAGCATCAGAAACAAGGCAAAGACACCAAGAATGTCTTTGTTGCATATTGTTGCATAGATGCAAAGAATGTTGCAAATTCATGTCCCTGTGCCCAAGGAGGGACACCCCTGGTCACCTAGGCTTGCTTCTCTGTTAGCTGGTGTGGGTAAGGTTTTTGGCAAAGGAAGTCCTTCTCACTAATTATTTAAAATGTTATAAGCCCAGAGCAAGAAAGATTTTGTCACCTCCAAGTAGAAGAAGAGTTATTATATAATCTTAGAAATTTGATTTCAAGGCATCTCAGAGTTGCTCTGATAAAACTTCCCACACAGTACAGACATTCTTTCCAGAGCTAGTCCTCCACACTCTACTTGAATTCCTCAAGTGTTAGGAAAGTCACAATTTCCTGAGACAGCCCATTCTATTTTAAGCACCTATTAAGACAAAGTTCTTTCTCATAATAAGCTGAAATCTATCTCCCACCCACTGAGCCAGATTTTCTCTCTAGAACCACACCCCTAACCTGTTTTCTCCTTCCTCTATGGTTGGGTGCTGTGTTTGTTTACAAGGCCAGGCTTTAGAATCAGCTGGACTTGAGTTCAACTGTCAGCTGTTTCCCTTGCCATCTGCGTAAACTTAGGCAAGCCTAACCTTCGAAGAATCAAAATTTTCAACTATAATACTGGAGTCATCGTACCTGCCTTACAGAGTTGTGAAAATCAGAGAAGGTAGTATACATAAAGTGCATGGCACAGCGTCTGACACAGTATGTTACCAATAAATGGGATCTGGCTTTATTATTTTGCTTGACAGCCTTTCAGACATTTGCAAGCATCTTATTTTTCCATATAGTCTTCTCCAAGCTGAGCATCTCCTTCAATTGTACTTCAGAATATGGCAAAAATTATTCTTTCCACATCTGGATACTACACTGGTTTACAGCTTAAGTTTGCATTTACGGGCTAGTTTAAATTATACCTGGTAAACACTTCCTGATACAACTGGCAGTTTACCTATTCCCAGAAACTGGGAGGCATTTCCTCTAATAAATAAAACTGGAGAGAAAAGTTGCTCATCTGAGCAACTCTACCGGAAGCCTGCCTGTTCCTCCTGACTGCACCCTGGTTCAATATCACAGGTCTACACTTTTAGAGGAGAATGCCTTTTTCTCATTCGTCTGGTCTCCAGAGAAGTCACTTTTGCTAGTATTGCCCCATCTTTTAGTCTACCTCTTGGAGGTGAAGTGAGTTACCTAGTGGATAGGCAACATCCACTAGCCAAGTTTCTCATCAGAGTGGAACTAATCTAACAAGGTCTTGAGCCTAAGAGATGTGGTATCTTTCTCCTTCCTCTCCACTTGGACTAGCGAGAGCCAGTTGACCTGCTTATTCCAAGGACTAGACTGGTAGGGCGGGCGGTAGTAAGCCCATCTCGACCCTCACATTAAGTTACATCCTCTAACTTAGCCTTTATCAATATAGAAGTGATATTGTGGTTCACCATTTGCACGCTTCATGTTCTTATGTATCACATGGTCCAAAACTCAGTGAGTGAAGAGGGGCGCTATTTCCTGGCCACCTCCAGACCTCAGTATGTTCTGACCATAATGTGGAAATAGTCCTACCGCATGAGTGCTGATGTTCAAGGAAGACTGAGGGCTGCTCTCACCTCTGCCTGCTCCACCCCCAGCAGGAGTTCTCTTTCTACAACCAGCCAGAGAGCAACTATGAGAGGGACAGAAACAGAAGGAGACCTGGTAGGTTGTAGATTTTTACATGCTCCATCTCTTCACTGTCAAGAAGCTAAGTAATAGGGGGTCAGAGAAGATCCTATTTCAGTGCAACAGACTTAACAATAAATGACTTCTAGACACTAGAAATTGCACAAGGACCTACTCATTTTAACCTGCAGTCCAGCTGTAAGTTCTGAAAAAGAGATAAAATCCACGAGTAAGTAGAGAGCAGCATAAATGGCAAACAATGAATCCTGTACATTGACAAGCACTGGATAGATTTCTCATGATAATATTTTTTTAATGCCAGATGTTCACAGCTCAGCTTCCTTTAGGGGTAGCTATGTGACCTACTTCTGACCTATGAGATGGGAGACATCTTTAGGGGAGCTCTTAGACTTTCCTCTCTCATGAAAAAGAGAGGCAAGCAAGCAGAAGCTTTTTCCCTCTCTTCTGCTTTGGGTGCTGTCGTGTGATTATAGCAGCCATCTTGTAACCATCACCCAACAACACTGAGGCTGATGAAGCAGAAGGCTGCAAAGAACCTGGGCACTTGATGACATCAAGATGCTACTGAACAAATTCTGGAAACTACCTACAGACTTCTCAATTGTGTGATGATGAAGCATCATCATTGTTTAAGCATTTTTAGTTAGGTAGTCTATTACTTGTAGTTGAACATAGCCTAATTGTTCCAAACCCTAGGCCCCTCTTTATAACATCTTTCTTTTGCTTACACTTTTTAAATATAGATGAGTGTACTATTTACAATAGCCAGGACATGGAAGCAACCTAAGTGTCCATCGACAGATGAGTGGATAAAGAAGGTGTGGCACATATATACAATGGAATATTACTCAGCCATAAAAAGAAACGAAATTGAGTTATTTGTAGTGAGGTGGATGGACCTAGAGTCCGTCATACAGAGTGAAGTAAGTCAGAAAGAGAAAAACAAATACCGTATGCTAACACACATATATGGAATCTAAAAAAAAAAAATGGTTCTGAAGAACCTAGAGGCAGGACAGGAATAAATACATAGACATAGAGAATGGACTTGAGGACATGGGGAGGGGGAAGGGTAAGTTGAGACGAAGTCAGAGATTGGCATTGACATATATACACTACCAAATGTCAAATAGATAGCTAATGGGAAGCAGCTGCATAGCACAGGGAGATCAGCTCGGTGCTTTGTGACCACCTAGAGGGGTGGGAGGGAGATACAAGAGGGAGGGGATATGAGGATATATGTATACGTATAGCTGATTCACTTTGTTATACAAGCAACTAACACAACAATGTAAAGCAATTATACTCCAACAAAGATGTTAAAAAAATTAAAAAATAAAAAACATAGGTGATGTATAAATACACATACATATAAATGTATGTCAATATATACTTTCTGGCTATAATTATGTACAATCAAATATACACAGGAAAAGAGATTTTTAAAAGTAGATGAGTACAGTAAAATGCTAAGAGTGGTAATGAATGATATAATTTCTTCTACGTTTCTATATTTTACAAATTTGCTATGAAAACAGACATTAATCTGCACATAGAAAAACACACTTTATTTTCAAGAAATAAAACTTTCATAGCGGCAGATTTTTTTGTAGTAATATCAGAATTCAACCATGCCAACATTTCATAGAACTTTCATTTGGCTAAAAGCAGAGTATCCACTATAGCATTACTATACAAAGGAGGCTACGTACTTATCTACTACATGAGAATAGAAAAATGGGAAGCGGGCCTAATTTATACCAGGAAAGATTAAAAACTAAAGCACTTTCTGTTGAATAAAAATAGCAGGGGGCTGGGCTGGCTAGCTGATCTTCAGGGCTACCATCCAGTGAACTGACAAGAAGTAAAGACATTCCCACAGTTGTTCCTCCCAGGATTTTAGCAAAATTGCATGACCATTGATTAGCAATGTTTAAGGGTTTTAGAAATCAAAAACACACAGCTTTACTATGCAAGACCGTGAGCAAAAAGTATATGTGTAATTACTGAATATATGTTCAGTAATTTGACCTTGAATTTAAAGTAGTAATTAGGACTGAAACTTATTGTTGCTTTTGTCAGTGTGAACAGAGCTTGGATAACAGCAATATAAATCTCCCCCAAATGACAGCATGTGATTTATACACATGGCTCATTATCCCATACATTATTACTCTGGGATATCCTTTGGCAAGATATGAGTTGGGAGATAGGATTTATTCTCAGTCTGTTTCATTAAGAGGAAAATATATGTGCAAGGAAAGGATCAAATCTTTTTTCTCTCAAAATTACTGTCTTCAACTATAAACATATATTAATTATTTAGTATATTTCAGGTAACTGGTTACTAAAAGATAAAAGGCAGTATTTGCTCTACAAAAATAAAGAAATGAAAAATAAACCAAAAAAATCTTTCCTATCTAGTTTTGAAGATGACACACACAGTAAAACAGAGGGAATACAAGGGAATATGTGGTACAATCAAAGAAGTGCAGGAGTTCTGTTGGGGCAGAGCTTATGGCTGGGGGAGCTCTGATGAGCGGGGGAGAAACAAAGTGAGCCTTCCTGGAAGGAAGGATGAGGGTTGGGTAAGTGATGAGACACGAGGGGACTCCAGGAAGGTCCTTGAATGAACAAGTTACAGACACAGAACATGGGCCATGTTTAGAAGGCAGTGTAGAGACCAACTAGGCTATAGCGAAGGATGCAAGTAGGGGAGAGAGAGATTGGGGAAATTAGGGAACGGTCCCGTAGCCATGGAGGGAATTCCACACTTAACTAAAAACTCCGATTTTGTCCTACAGTACAGTAGTTACCATCTCATGCTCTGGAGTCAAAGGTTTGAATCCCAGAGCCACCATTTAAGTTGCCACATGACTTTAGGCACATTAATTACGTTTTTTCCTTTACATTTTCCCTTCCTTCTTTCCTTCCTTCCTTCTCTCCTCCCTTCCTTCTTTCTTTTTTTTCCAAGTTTGACTTCACTTTTTTTAAGTTTTCATTACGAAAAATTTCAAAGATATGTACAAGTGAACTGTGCAATACATCCCATGTACCCATTGTTCCCCTTCAATAACCTTCGACATCTGACCTCCCTTCTTTCATCTACAACCTTCCCACTCCCTCCCCGCTATCCTCCTTACCTATAGCACTAGGCCTGATGTGATTAAGCATCTGGGGAAACTCTATGTGTGGCACCTGTTTAAGGAGTCCCTGCAGGTGGGAAGAGTTAGGAAAGGATATCCAAGGAGGACCCATGTGAAAGCAGCATTGCCCTTAGGTTGGAGATACTGGGGTCCCAAGCTGGGTCTCATGCTTTAAAGGGCTTGCTCCCACCTGCCTCTGGCGTCTCCCCTTCCCACACAGAAAGGGGTCCCAAGGAAATGTGCAAATCCAAAGCCTGTGCCTCCTTCAACAGGCCTGGTTCCTGGACCCCCGGAATTCCCTGCCTAAATGGCTTGAGGTCACTACCAGGACATGCTCTACCCTGTATGTGCACCACTACATGCTGGCAAGGTGGCTGGTTGAGAGGTGGATGTGGGCAGAGCTTGGACCTGTGGGCTGAGTCCACGCACACATGTGGAGGCCCCTCAGCACGCTGACTGCGAGAGGAGAGGCAGAAAGAAAGGCCTTGTTTCTGCAGACCAAGAGCTCTCTTCCGGAGATCCATTCTTGCCCCCATGCCCCACAAACAATAAGGGCAGCGCTTTAAAAGTGAGGAACGTCTATAATTTTCCTCAATGTTCTTGAATTTAAATTTATGCTACTGATGCCCTTTGTCAGGTCAGCCCCTAGGACTGCCAAAGACCCAGACGAGCAGTGTCTGAGTACCTGGAAGAATGGAATAAGAGGTCACACGTGAAACAAGGAAGTTGGCCAATACAGTTGTCATCAGAATAACAGAGTTGCATTAAACCAGGAGGCCAGGGCAGACCAACATTTCCTTGGTAAGCAGATCTTTTCAAGGGCTTTCTCTATTAGAGAGTCAAAACCCTATAGTATTTAAAAAACAAAACAAAACAAACGAACCTGTGGATGCTTCTGTACCTCTGTACAAAACAGAATTATTGTTTAAGCACATATTTCATTTTGGAAGAAGGAAAGTGCTACAAGTAATACCTATTACATCCTAGAATTTAGCCATTAAAGTACAAGGATGAAACGTAAAATAGATGCTAGTGGGAAGCAACTGCATAGCACAGGGAGATCAGCTCGGTGCTTTGTGACCACCTGGAGGGGTGGGATAGGGAGGGTGGGAGGGAGGGAGATGCAAGAGGGCAGAGATATGGGAACATATGTATATGTATAACTGATTCACTTTGTTATAAAGCAGAAACTAACACACCATTGTAAAGCAATTATACTCCAATTAAGATGTTAAAAAAAAAAAAAAGTCCAAGTATGGTGCAGGGGGACAGTGTGCTATATGTCTTAACAGGCATATACCTAAAGAAAAAAAGTAGAAAAGGCAAAGTAGGGCAGCCCAAAACAGCAATTAGGATTTTTCATTCCTGAGTGAATAATGTGTAGTTTCATTTAAATAGGAACACAGTCTTCATTAACTTAATCTGTAAAAGCAGTAACTCCAACTCCCAGCTATTGCCCGAGTAAGGCATTTTTAGACACATCATTGCTACTTCGAAATTAAAAGTGAATCAGTCCTGTGGAGTTAATTACCAGTAAATACAACCTGAAATAGGTCTCCCACATGGCACTGAACTAGCATAAGGTGTTCTCATTGTTAGCCAGAAACACTGCAATGTATCAGATACTTGAAAAGCTAAGTTTATAGACTTGGCAACCGTTTATAGGAATAGCGGGAAAAATCGTTAGTAGCATCCACAGTGAGAAACATGGATAAAGGCCTAATTAAAAGAAGACCTTTTTGACAGAGATTTAGACAAGCGTCCCCCAGCCCCCCCCCCAAAAAATTCAGCTCTCTGTTGTTGCAGCCTATTCCCCAAATCAGTTATACGTACAAAAAGGAAATTACACCTATTTCTTTTCACTGCTGGCATATGGATCCTATTTAGTTATAAAAGGTAGAAATAATTTTAGAAACTAAAAGTAAAATTAAATAAAGCCAGAACGAAGAAATTACTTTCATCACCAATGCTTCGGGATACAGTGTCATCTGCTTCAGCGTTCTCGAGGAGGTATGCAAGAAGATCAGAGACCGAAGAAAAAAACTCGGAGGAATAGTTGTCTGAACTTTAATTAAATATTTGAATCAAGAAAAATGGGAACAGATGAAACCTTAGTAAAAGAGAAATGGTGCATGCACAAAGGGGATAGATTAATAAAATGACTGCTGATCTATTATTGGTAATAAACACATTTGTTTTGTTTTGTTTTTCTACAAACATGTCAAAGTTTCCTGCAACTCCCATAATTATTCAAACGCACAAGTGTTCCCACTATCCTGGCTTACAAATGTCCAGGAGGCCAACAAAGCAAGCTGTTTTGGTTCCTGAATTACACAGTTAATTGAGGCTGTTCAGCCCCAGATTTGATGTAGTGAACAGTCAGAATTGCTGATAGCTGAGTATCTTATTACTTTACTCTCATTTTTATTTTCTAAAGTGATTTCACACAATTTTGCATTTCAAATATTTCTAAATAAATTTAGTAAACCAGAGATGAAAATGGCAAGCCTCAAATCATATGTTTTAGAACAGATTCCCATTTGAACTGTTCGTTTTATATAACTGAGTTTATTACACCTTCTTTAACAGATATGATATTAATGGTAAGTGTCATGGTAATACATAAAAACACTGTTACTTTCTAATGTGTGACTTGTCTAAACCCTAAAAAGAGCACAGGTGGCTTTGCAGAGCCAAATCATATTATTGATCCATCTTGACCATGGTTCATTTGCAAGATAAAGTCCCACCTGGGAGTCTTCTCATAAAGTGGGTCAAGACACGAAGAACTCTAGGTAGCCAGAGGTGTCTCTGTGTCTCTTTTCAAATAATTGATGGCCACTTCTTCTGGTGTGTGGAAGAAGTAAAATGTCCTTGTCAAATGGGTATTGCTTTAGTACCACATGCCCAATAAGTTCTAGCATCTAGGAGAGCATGCAATAGAGGTTAATATTAGCTATGCAGTCATGGTATTATTAGTGTTTAATTATATCATGTGCATTGAGATATTTTAAATGTTAAAGAGAAAACAGAAGGACTTATTCTCCTTAGCAACCATTAGAGTACAGAATGTTCACAGCTGCAATCACACTCATAAGGCAGGTTAAATTGATGACAAAATGAGGGTAGCAACTAATGTGCATGCTATAGAAAACCTGAAAGTGGTACCTAAAATAGATAGCCCCCTTATGTTTTCCAAAAATCCCATAGCTGGCTCAGACCATCAATCAGCACAATGGAAATCTGTCACTTTAACACTCAATGCCGATTTTCAGTCTTAGAAGTGCAAAGGGGGGGGTGTAAAATAATAAATCTGGGGGTTTTCCCCCTCACTGGCTAAGATTCTATCTCATTGGGGAATGATTTTACTTTATAAAAACCCTTTTAAAAATAAAGGGCTTAAGGTCTTAATGGCAACTCATACTGGTGTGCACATCTGTGGCTTCATTCTTCAGGTTAATATACAAAGGCTAAATTATAGCAGAAGCATCATCGAAGGTAGGTTACTTTCTAAAATGCTTCATAAATATTATTTCCTTCAATATTATTTCCTTTGGCTCATGCACACTCAAGGCGCTTCATATATATTATAAGATGATGAAGGTGGGAATGGTAATTATGTTATCAAAGCTGTTTTTCCAAAACAGTGTTGAAAGAAATTAACCGGTTCTTTCAAAATGTCAGTGTGCAAGTTCCTGAAGTTTCCCGGTGTTTTGACTTTAGGATTTCTCCAAAACACGCAAACGAAGGGTAAAAATCAGGTGGCCGTCGAAAATGACTTCGCGGACCCCCGTATACGGAAACCTCGGTTCAGGTATCCCACTGGGGTCGAAGGCGAAATCTTCGCACCGATGTATTATTGAGCTTCACCCGCAGGAGTCTTCGTTCAGGCAGGGGATGCTTTCCAAGATCACGAGGCGGTGGTGCCCAAG
This sequence comes from Eubalaena glacialis, assembly GCF_028564815.1. NCBI lineage: Eukaryota > Metazoa > Chordata > Mammalia > Artiodactyla > Balaenidae > Eubalaena > Eubalaena glacialis. The sequence goes on from NC_083718.1 coordinate 106,184,158, forward strand.
GGCGATGGAAGCTGGGAATCTCCGCTTCCCGCCCGCCCTGCCCGGGTCACCAGTGCTGGCCTGCGGCGCGAGTGCCCAGCTGCGCCTGGGACACCGCAGGCACAGCCGTGGCGGCGGCGGCAGCGGCCGCCGCATCGCCGATGCCGGGCAGGACGGAGCGCACGGAGCGGCGGAACTCCTCGTTCCTCCACGTGTAGAGCAGCGGGTTGAGCGCGGACAGAGCGCAGCACAGGAGCCAGCTGGCCGCCTGCACACCCCAGGGCACGGGCAGCGAGAAGCCGCTGGCCAGGCTCACCCACACCAGCGGCTGCGTGGCCAGCAAGAAGACGCAGCAGAGCAGCAGCACCGACAGGCCGCTGAGACGCCGCTGCGCCCGCCGCGGGTGCAGCGCTGGGGGCAGGGGCTGGGCCTGAGCCGGGTGCGCGGTACCAGCCGGGCCTGGCGCGTGAGGGGCGCCCGGGAAGGCGGCGGCGGCGGCGCAGCCGGGCAGCTGGTGCAGCAGGTGGAAGTTGAGGACGCTGACCCGCTTGACGCTGACGCGCACGCGGCGCACGATGCCCAGGTAGCAGTGCAGCAGCAGCGCCGTCTGCGCTAGCAGCGCCGCGGCGGCCAGCAGCGCCGGGTAGTGGACGCGCGGGGGCGCGGCGCCGGGACGCGGCGCCCAGGGCGGGAGCAGCAGCACGAGGCCCAGGGCGAGTGCCCAGGACAGCGCCAGCATGCCGGCCGTGTGGCGCCGCTGGTACAGCGCCTGGTAGGTGGCGGGCGCCCGGGTGATGAGCAGGTAGCGGTTCAGGGCCACCAGGCAGTGGGACAAGAGGGACACGGTGAGCCCGAGGCCCAGCAGCCCGCCCCGCAGCAGGCGGTAGCTCCCCCCGGCGCCGTCCCAGTCCCCGGGGGGCTCCACGGAGCCCGCGGGCAGGAGCCCGAGCACCGCCTCCTGCGGCATCCAGAGGGCGCAGACGCTGAGGTCGGCGGCGCAGCCGTTCACGATGAAGGCGTTGCTGGTAGTCTGCAGCTTTCGGAAGGACGACACGAGATAGATGACCATGCCGTTGGCCAGCGTGCCCCCGATGGCCAGGCCTGAGTACAGGAGGGACACGGGGATGCGCCGGCCCGCCCACGACTCCTCTTCCTCGCAGAGCAGCAACAGCGATCCCCCGGTGGCGGAGGAAGTGGACGTGGAAGAGTTGGTCATTCTGGCCAACTCTTCACACCTCTCTGGCTAGCGTCGGCTTCTCGCAGCGCGGCCCATCCTGACACCCGCCTGCAGAGAGGGCAGAGACATCCCTTCAGCCCTCTGCCACCGACACAAAAGGCTGAAGCAGAATAATGGGCTGGGGGAGGGGGAGAGACGGAGCTCTAGGAGAACGGGGGTGGCAAACGACAGGTGCCTGCCTGGGAAATGTCTCTAGTGCCAGACGAAGGGCCTCTTTACATTCAGCAAGCACCAGGGAAGCCCTAGGACAGAGCAATACAGAGAACAGTTTCCCCTTCTCCCCCTAAACACACACATAGACACACACACGGGAATGGCAGATGGAGCCCCTAGTTTCCAGGAAAAAGCAGAGATATCCCACCCGGGAAAAATACCAGGGGAAAGGGGTTGGGGGTATCTTACTTTGGGGCTGGTCCTTAGCTGGCAGTAGCAGAGGGAGGGATGCCAGGAAGTACCTCCTCAGCAGCAGCATCTGTGGTCCCGAAATCAATAGGAGGAACTCATCTGGGATCAGTGCCAGGAGCAAGTGCCTCCTTCTCCAACGCAGCATCCACACACATGGGCCTAGGCAGAAACCAGCAGCTGCAGGGAGACTTCTCAGCTGGCAGCAGGGCTGGAGAAAGTGAAGTGGCAGGCTGCAAGCCCAGGCAGGTGGGCAGGTAGTCAGGCGGCAGCAGCAAGGATGCTTGGCTGCAAAAGCAGAAGCTCAGCTCAAGAGGAGAGCAAGCACCCTGTGCTCAGAAGCAAGAGTGGTGGCTGATGAGGGGAACCCACTCGAAGCTCTCTCCTGCTCAATTATACATCACGCAGGGAAAAGGCAGCCTTTCCACACTTGCATGAATTATTCAATAGCTTCTAACTTGTGAAAGGGAAGAAAAATATCTTGCTCAGAAAGTCCTGTCATTAAACAAGTTTCTCTGTTTTTTCTCAGTCTCTCAATCGCCCTATTTTTCACTTTGCTTCATTTTTCTTTTCTTCTTTTTTTTTCCTTCCATCAATGCTAGAATAAAATTTAATATACCCCCAATGTATTTCATCCCAGTCTGATGCATCCTGGGGGTGAGTTTTTCTGAGAGATAAATATACTCCTAATACCTAGGACTGATCTCTTCCATCCCACATTTTCAGGGAGAACATATTCTAATTGAAATTCACTTTTTCTTTGGTAAGGTGGGACATGGGTCATTAGCCACACAAAATCCCCAAGTCTTAATTTCAATCATAATTTCAGTTTTTTTCTCATCACCAAACTCCTTTCTAGAGTGTGGCTTCTGTTTAGTAATGAAATATAGGGTAAAAATGAAATGGTCAGAAGTTTACATACAAGTGGGTATCTGGGGGAAAGCAAGGGCCCTGAATGATCCACAGTTTAAGGGGCAAAGTTGTCTCTTTACTGCAGAACTTTTAATCTTGTGGTCTGTCTTAGGTAGAGATTTGCAGTCTGATGTTGGAATCTTCCACATGGGAAATTTTTCATAAAAGTCATCACCTCCCACAAATCATTTTTCTCCGGGAAAATCATTTATTTGAAAATTTAACTCAATATAGAATATGGTAATATGGCATAATAGAAAAAAATGCTAGGTGGGGTTTCAGGTCACCTGGGTTCTAAGCTGGGTGTCCACCAAATAAATGGCCTTGTGATGGATTGTTTTCATTCTTGTCAAATAAGAAGTTTCACTCAGTGACTTCCAAGACCCTTTCTGTTCGAACTTTCTATGAATCCTCATGCATAAATTTGACATTTCTCCACCCTAGTCTGACACCTGAAATATACCTACTCTGTCTAACATGTAATGTAGTCAGTCTCAGGTCACATGGCAGCAGTTTTTTTCCAGTCTGTCCCTAAGGGTGCCTATTCAGGATGAAGCACAAGGTGCACCTCCTCTGCTCTCTGCTTCCCTCTCTCTCTTTCAAAGACAATGTTAGTTAATGACAACTCTAAGGAGGTAGGGCTAAGTAGGACTTGATGGATTTGGTCCACTTAAGTGGTATCTAATAGTTGAGTTGGGGGATTTTTTGCCAGTGTCTTTTATCTGTTGTTATTTGTCTTAAGGCTTTGAGTACATCAAGCACAGCAAGCCTGCAAGAGATCCCTCTAATCATTTATAGATAAAACTTGTTGAAATAAAAATTTCCTCTCACGTGACGGGGGAGGATTCAAGTTCCAGGTCCTTTGTCCCAGCTGCTGCCTTACGTGGAATGAGCGAAGTCCCTGCTGGGGGACTCCGGTGCCTTGCAGTCACACACTTCTGCCAAGACCCTCCCTTCTTTAGCCCTGGCCTGGAAAGGGACAAATTTTTGTTTGTTTGGGGGTTTGTCTTTGTTTTAAGCTACTGAATTTACATAATATAGGGTGGGAATTTTTTCTATCTTATTCCCAGCATCAAAACAGTACTCAATTATAATTAATATACTTGTTAGTGAATCAACGAATGGATGCGTGTATAAATGATTTCATTTCTTTCCATGGTGAGACAGTAAATAGTTTTCATTAGCATCTCTTTCCTCCTACCCCGGCAGGAACTTGCTCTGTGAACTATGCCCTCTGATGCTTGTCCAATCTCTCTGCTCTCCACTGCTTGCTTTCCGTTGGCCTTACAAAAATGCTGATTTCACTGCAATCCGATAAAGTTTCCCTGCACTTCACCTTCTCAAGGTGCCTACACAGCTCACTCCCTTTCCTGGCAAAAGTGCTCGCTTTCTGTTTCTATTTCCTTTCCTCGCATTGGATGCCCACCCCACACTGCTTTTGGCTCTCACCACTGAGACACTTTCCAACTGACCAAAGGTCTGCCCATATATAAAACTGCCTACTGGACATCTCCACATGGCTATTCTATGGGTATCTCAAACCCCAGATGTCCAAAACTGATCCCTTCCTCTTCTTTCCAAATCAGTTCCTCCTTCTCCTGTGTTCTCAGTGACCAGTATCACCAGTATCCTGGTGCCTAAGTCAGAATCCTAGCTATCACCCTTGATTCCTTATTTTCTCTCTTACTCCTGATATCCATCAATCACCAAGTGTCATCACTCTACCATATTAATTTTTTTTTATCTTTTCACTGATCTCTATTCACTTTGCCACTACCTGGCGTCAGACAACCATGATCTCTTCTTTGAATTATTCCAACAAGCTCCTAACTCTATGTGCAATCTTACCTTCCTCCAGACAATATGATCTTTCTAAAGCCAAAAGACATCACTTGACATATTAAATATATTTACTTTTATCTGTTTCCTACCCTCCACTCTAATATACATTCCTTGGAAAAAGGAGGTTTTACTTTGTTCACTACTATTATTGGCAGCTCCCAGAACAGTACCAGGCACATCGTAGACCCTTAATCAATATTTGTAGGAAAACTAGTAAGCAAATGTCACATTCTGCTTAAAACCTTTCAGTAGGTCACCTGTTGCCCTCAGGAGAATCATAAATATCATCATTGCTAATGATGTACACATACCATATGTACCAAGCATTGTTTTGAGTATTTTTCATCTCTCATTTTATTTAGTCCTCGTGCCAGACCTACAAGGTAGCCAGGGTAGAGCCTAAATTTGCAGGCCAGGGCAGGAGTCCAGATAGAAGTCCATAGGCCACATGTCTAAATATTTTAAAATCATAAATCAAGCTGTCAAACTGTTAAATAAAACATGTTCTATTCTCCTATCTTGACAAATATGCTAGAAAGCCAGGCTCAAATTTAGAATTCTCAGATTTATAAATTGTTTCATGCCACTGGAATGTGACAACTCAGAGAGTTTGCCTCTGGCCCACAGTTCGCCCCAGTTTTTCCCCACTCTCTGTTCGACCATCACATGCCAGAGGGACCTTATTTTAACATAGGACACGCCAGCCTGCCCATCCAAGTTGCATTCACATCCTTGTCACACAGCCACTCCTTGGCAACACCTCAGACCTAGGGTGGTACCTGGAAGGCATAGTCAGTCATCAGAAGGGCAAAGCCAGAGAGGAGGTCCACACAGCTCATGGAAGTGTGCTCCTGGCCACCAGGCACAGAATTCTGGGGTCCTGGTAACAAATATGGTCTAGAAAGGGGATGTAAGGTTTAGGGAAACTTATCCCCTTAAATCCATTTAATAGATGACAAAACAGAGTCACAAAGAGGTTAAATAACTTGCCCAAGTTCAGCTAGGAAGTGACATAACTAAGATTCAAACCCACTACCCCATACTCAACCACTACACTATACCGCCTCCTTTGTTGAAGTTTAATGTTCTTAATGTGGATTAGCTGATATAGATTAAGCTAATGTAACAAGGAGACCCAAAACTATAGAGGTTTAAAAAAATAATGAGCAGTCCAGATGGAAAACAGATCAACCCCCCAGGGCCATTGAGAAACCCAGGTATCTTCTTAGTGCTCCACCACCCCTTAGGGTGAGGACAGTATTCAAAGTGTGGTCCCTGGCCAGCAGCATCAGCATCACTTGGAAACTTGTTAGAAATGATTCAGACCTTCTGAATCATAATTCCTGGTGATGGGGCCCAGTGATCTGTGTTTTAACGAGCCCTCCAGGTAACTCTGATGCATGCTACAGTTCAAGAGCCAGTGCCCTGGGATGTTATCCTTGTCTACATGGCTGACATTGTTTCCCTGCTACCATGTCCACATTCCAGCTGGCAGGGATTGGATAAAAAGAGAGTGGGGTAGCCAGCTTTCTACTTAAGGATGTGAACTGAAAATTCCACATATCACTTTTGCACACACCCCAGTGGCCAAAACCCCAGCAGTCACATGGCTGCTCCTTGCTGCAAGAGAAGCTGGGACCACTCTAGCTCACATGCCCTACTAAAACTCGGGAGGGGCAGGAGAACGGAGAGAATGGACGCTGGGCAGTGGAGGGGGGCAGTTATCAGGTTTACGCAGGTTTAAACCTGCAAGTTTAAAACAAGACATTATGATTAGGGCCCTATAAACACAGTGCTTAGAGCATACCAGCTTTTTATTTTTTCATTTTTATTTTATTTTATTTTTTATTGAAGTACAGTTGATTTACAATGTTGTATTAATTTCTGCTGTACAGCAAAGTTTATTTGGCTATACATACATTCTTTTTTATGTTCTTTTCCATTATGGTTTATCTCAAGATATTGAATACTGCTGCCTGTGCTATACAGTAGGACCTTGTTGTTTATCCATTCTATATGTAGTAATTTGCATCTGCTGACCCCAATCTCCCATTTCACCCCTCCCTCACCCCCCCTCCCCCGGCAACCACAAGTCTGTTCTCTATGTCTGTGAGTCTGTTTATATTTCATAGTTAGGTTCATTTGTGTCATATTTTAGATTTCACATATTGGTGATATCATATGGTATTTGTCTTTCTCTTTCTGACTTACTTCACTTAGTATGATAATCTCTAGGTCCATCCATGTTGCTGTATATGGCATTATTTCATTCTTCTTTATGGCTGAGTAGTATTCCATTGTGTATATGTACCACATCTTCTTTATCCATTCATCTGTCGATGGACATTTAGGTTGTTTCTGTGTCTTGGCTATTGTGAATAGGGCTGCTATGAACATAGGGGTGCATGTCTCTTTTTGAATTATAGTTTCATGCCAGCTTTTTAATATCCTTTGAAAAGGTTTGGTATCTGAAAGAAAGAATTACTGGCTCTGAAAAACAAAAAGAAAACTTTGAAATAGAAAGGGACATGCTATTAAATAGTCAACTGCAATTCAACTCATTGTTATTCATAAATTAGTTTAAGGCGGAATCAGGATACATTTTCATGTTTGCTATGACGTGTGATGGGGCCTCCAAAAGTGTTGAGGTCTGCAGAAGTCTTAAAACGGTCCCGCATCAATCCCCACGTGACCTCTTACAGCCTCACCTCTCCACCGCATCCCCGCTCCTCACCTCTGCTCCGGCCATGCTGCAGGTGTGCCCTTCCTGAGTGTGGCCCAGCCTCTCCTCTCCTTCCCAGCCGGGCATCTCTATGTGTTCAGCGCATGCTATCCCCATGGCTGTCTCTCCACAATCTGCCCCCACTCTTGCCCAGCTAAGTCCTACTCAGCTTCCAGGTATGAGCTCAGGCTTCACCTCGTGCAAGGAGTCTTTCTTGATCTCCACGAGCGAGTGTCCAGCCTGGGTGCCCCCAAAGCACCCGAGTATATCCCAGCCGCAGCCAGGCTTCCCAGCTATGTTTATTCCCTCTCCAACCCATAAGCTAGTCCAGGGCCAGGCTCTGTTTTTGATCAGAGTGCCTGACACATTGGAAATACTTAAACATTTGTTGACTGAATAGGTCCCTTGGGAACCTTTGATATGTGGGATCAAAATTTCTATCTCAATTTGCTTCTCAAGAGATACAACCAGCCTCAGTCAAGCTGCAAAGCATTGTGATTTTTCTCAAACACTTTAAAAGCTTCATGTAACCATATCTTCATGCTTTATGTCACCAGATTTTCTTTAAATAGAACTTCTGTTCCTAACAACCCCTCCTCATATAACCTCACCCATGACAGGATCCAGGGTGGATTTTCTAGTACTCAATTTCATAATCCGCCAAAACAAGATCTAGCAACTGTCTCGAGTGATTTGCGAAATCAAGGGGTAAGTGGCAGCACTGACAAAGTGCTCATTTCCTGTGCCTTTCCCGTCTGCTGTCAGCCAAGCCACCGAGCAGCCTCACTAAGCACAACACTGAAGCAGTCTAAAATCCCAGTTCAAATCCCAGCTGTACTTCCTCGGATCTTGGTCTCTCAGAAGTAACACAACTGGGAATCGTGTTGGTGTGGGCCAGTTTGGACTGTAGAAGAGATTTTTTAAAGAGCAACAGCTTTTGATGTTTCACAGCCAAACTTAGGAATAATTCAACTGCATGCGAGCATTCTACCATTACCACAAAGCTCAATGGTCGAGTTTTTAGAAATTAAGAATTTAGAGAATTATGAAGCTGAAAATGACCTATAGTTTGTTCTATCCTGAAGCCCTTTACCTGGGGTACGTGAGACCATGTCATGATGGTCCTCAACTTTTCTCCTGCCCTCAGAGAGATTCTCTATTTCCTCCTCAGTGACGTCAGCTCACTATAGTAAAGTGATCAGGGCGGGGGGGCGGGGGGGGTGGGGTACCGTGGAGCATGGTTCTCAGCTGGGGGCTAGTTTGCCCCCCAGGGTACATTTGGCAATGTCTAGAGACATTTTTGGTTGTCACAACTTGGGTGGGGCAATGTTATTGGCATCTAATAGATAGAGCCAGGGATGCTGCTAAACATCTCCCAAGGCACAGGACAGACCCCTGGGACAAAGAATTATCCAGCCAGAGAGGTTAAGAGCTCAGGGTCAAATCCAAGGCCTGTTTGTTATTAGCATGTGACCTCAGGCAAGTGATTTCACCTTTGCAAACCTCAGTTTTCTCATTTGTAAATTGAAGATCATGTCAACTACCTCCGAGGAGTCACATAATGATTAAATTTATGCCAACAGCTTCATGAAGTGGTCATCTTATAAGTGTGCCACACCTATTGGTGACAAAGGTGATTCCCTGCACGGGGTGGGGAGTGGAGGATGCCCCTTAATGGAACAGATCTGAATGGGAGGGGTTATGAAACATAGTTTAGATGAGCCATTTCTCTCGCTCTGAGCGTCACTGCCATAGGAAGTCCCTGTAAGCTTGTTACGGGAACTGTCACCCTCCCTAAATTTGTGTGCAAAAATGTATGTGTGTATTTGTGTATTTTTCTGGAGAAAAGATTAAAGAATTTTATTAGCTGCTCAAAGGAGACTGTAATCTCAAAAAGGTTAAGGACCATTGATGTCATCCAGTCTCCTCACTTTACAAAAAAGAAAATTGAAACCCAAAGAGAGTGAATGACTTACTTACACACATAGTGACGGATCTGTGTCTCGAACCAAGTTGTCCCATGACACTAAGACAGGTGGCTCCACTGAGGTGGGCTAAGAGATAAATTGTGTTTACCTCATAACAAAATAACTTCATAGCAAAACAACATAATAAACACAATTCCTCTTTCTAGTCCTATCAACTTATAAATCTCTCTGTTTGTCTTTTCAGTTAATTGAACTGTGATCTTCAAATCTCCTGTACCAAAACCACCCGGGTCTGGGTCAGAGTTACCGTCTGGGCCCGGAAATCTGCGTTTTAACAAGCTCCCCAGGAGATTCTTTCCTACACTAGTATTTGAGAATCACTGCAGTGGAGGATATATAGACTGTTGTTGTTAGTTTCTGAGTGTTGATTTGTAAAGTTGCCAAGGCATTGCTTTTCTGAACTACATTTTCAGCTTTTCCAGGAAAACCAATTTGAACTAAAATTGCTTTGGCTTGGTCTCTGTCCAGAAGTGACTTTTTTCCAGTAAGCGGTTTAATATAGTTTATTTTTTAAATCTGCTTAAAAAATATTTCTGTCTGAAAGAGATAGGAACTGGATGGAGAGAGTTTCATGTTGTCAAGTGTTTAGGAATTATTTTAGGTAGTTTTAGTGATGAGATCAAATTACTTTAAGAGAGCGCTGTGTGTGTGTGTTTTCACATATCACTGAAAAGAAAAAAAAATCATACACTTTTGGGTGTCTGATCACAATTATCATCATCCTTAATGATGATGGTGAGCAAGATTGACAAGATCAGGAAAGAAATAACAAGAAAAATCTAAGAAATTTCCTTATAATTTTAAAGTCTAAATTAGATTAGGGTACAAGACAACCAGAAGCTGCTACCCTATTTCTGCCTCATCTAGGCAGTCAGTGGTGGTTAGAAAAACTAATATTTTCTATTTTCCTCATCTCAGAAATAAGGTGCCCAATCCCCATCAATTTCCAGAAGCCCTTTTCTCAGCATATTCCTTTATTTTCTAATCCTTGAAGACTTTCTCTGGATACTGGGCCAGCCCTGTGAGCCCTGGTGAAAGCAGCTGCTAAATAGGTGTTAGAAGCCTCCCTGTCCTGGAATTTAAGAGTCGGGGACTTTGCCCCATTTCTGACTGTATCGTACACATCTCCACTTAGGTGTCCCTCAAACACTGTAGATAAAACTAACCCCTCCCGTGTTGCTGCCCATTGGGTGTGGAGTAGGTGGTGATTCTCTGTGCGCAAACACCCTATTGCACCGCCGCGTTTCTTCCCAAACACCTCCATACCCCACACGCAGTGGGAAACCTAAGTGTATACATAGACGCAACCCTGCCAAGAGGCTACTCCAAAGGTCTGGCTTTTCTTCAGGTGGGGCTAGCAATACTCTGTCCTATTCCTTTGCTCGTTACATCTGCACCACACTCTCCTCCAGGGTTGTCCTGTAACAGTGTAGTGGAGGCTTGTTTTGATGGCCCAGCAAACCCCTCCCTGCACACACTTTTCTGGGACTAGAACACCCGTTGTTCAGAAAACTATCCTTCACTTGATTTCAAAGGGAGGTGACCTGTTCTTCTGTGAGCCCAATCCCAACCCACTAGATATGGTTTGTAAGCCCAGAGGCGAATGTGAGTCCCTTCCCAGAGGTGTGGGCTTGGGTCTGAGAGGCAGCCAGTACCTCTCCGGGTGACTGAAGCTGAAGTTGCGATAAAGCAGCAGCTCCCAGCAGCCCTGTTGTCTGCCGTGCAGAGAAAGAGATAGGGCACACCTGCTGGTTTCCAGATCCTGGGTCCAGCTTTACCTTAAGTCCAGCCACTTCCTAGTCCTTGGGCTAGAAATAAGCTCCTTGTGTCCTAAGCTGGTTAAAGTTGGGTATCTCTCACAATCCAAAAAACAAACAAAAAACCCAACCAATACATGATTAGATAATTTCCCCAACTGTATTGTGAATTCCTTGAAGACATAGATGAAGGCGGGGAGAAGATACCTTCTTACCCTTTTCCCCCTTCTTTTTATTCCCTTATTCTCTTGGGTTCTGAGCACAAGCCCTTGAGCAATATATTTGTTAACTGATAGGTGGGGGAGGGGCCCTATTTAGCTTATTATTTCTCAATCTAAATCTTGATTTTGAAAGCCACTCTGAACAATTAAATATCTTATTTTAAAAAGATAGTATTAAATATTTGGAAACCTTGGCTTTCTCCCCTCAATTTCTTAATCCTACTGTGTACCAATAATTAATGAAGAAGTTTTTGTTTTTGTTTAATTTTAAAGCCTAAAAAAGCAATTTTAGGCCCCATGCACCACTTTCTGGTATAATTACTCTGAGGTAAGACCTTGGTGTCACTATTTTTAAAACACTCCCCAGGTGATTCTCATGCAGCCAGAATTTAGAATCATAGTTCCATATGAATCTCACTTTACAATCATTTTAATGTTACATTTATATACATCCTTTAAAGCAGCCAGTTGAGGAAATTGAGTGTCAGGAAAGTCACATTCCAATAAAGTTAAAGTGTTTTCATGCCTCTATTCCTGCAGTCCCTCTATGACCCCCTCCAACACACAACCCTGCCCCCCTCCCTTAGTCAATTTTGTACATTTGTGGAAAAGCAGGAAGGATGGAGCAGGCAGTTCATACGTCAGCAAACCACTTCATCTCCTCTGGGGCCCACCTTAAAGTCTCAAAAGTATGGATCCTGCTGGGGCAGAGAGCTGGTGGGAATCACCACAGCAGGTGACTCCACCTGTCTCAAGATTATTGTTTCTTCGAGTTCCTTGCTGGGTGAACACATTCAGGTTTTTAATTAGGAAAAAAATACCAACATTAATTCTACACCTCCTGCTGTCCTCAAAACCATCTCAACAAATGCTTGCTGCTCTGGGAAGCCTCCTCGTTTACCCACACGCTCTCCTCGGGACTGCCAGCATTTCCCAGGAAAAAGGTGTCATCAGACTGCATGGGCATTATTTAGGTGTCTGTGTTCCTCCCAAGACTGTGAACTTGAGCACAGGGGCCTTTACTTTATATCTGTAGCTCCTTGGCAGCCTCTCATAAACTTTGTTGAATGAATGAATGAAATATTAATCTACAGTCAACTTTCCAATCTCTGTGGGTCAGTATGAGTTATTTTTTTTGATGCCTTTCTCATCATCTCCATTCTTTCTAGACCAGCAAAGACACCAGAGCCAGCAGCGCATTAAACGTTCCTAAATCCTTTCTGATAAAGCCTCTTTAAAGTTCTGCTCCCAGCAGGAAGATGTCCTGAACCAGATTTCACTCAAACTTCTAGATCTAATGACTAAGAGTCTCCCCTAGAAAATAAAACCTATGTAGCACTTAATTTCTGAAGCACTCAGAGAAAATACGAAAAAAAGCAAAGTGAAATAAAAGGGTCCAAACTATCCTATTATGAGTCGGGTACCTGGGATAAGCAACAAAGGGCCTACAGTCTTAATAAAGATGTCACAGCACAGTGAGGGGCAAAAAATGACAGTGCACCAAATCCAAAGTAGGAAAAGGCTTTTTGAAGAAGGTAAAAAGTATGCTGACCACTAAAAGGGTTGACTGTATGTGGCACATAAAAATATGTAAGAAGAAGACTTAAAGCATAACTCACAAGAGGGGACAGGGCCTATTTTTATCCAGCACATTGTTTGGAACACTGAGTATATTTGTGCAGGAACAAGAAAACACATAACATTTTGGGTGTTCAGATAGAGTCATTATTTAAGTACAGAACATGCTTTAGAAAAAAATTCTGGAAGTCTAATCTGTTATCACAATTACTTCAGGTTAGCAGATTTGAGGGAAAGGAGGATTTGAATCTTTTACTCTATACAGCTCTGATTTTTTTTACAAGAATCATATTACTTTTTTTTTTTTAATTTTATTTTTGGCTGCATTGGGTCTCTGTTGCTGTGCAAGGGCTTTCTCTAGTTGCGGCGAGCGGAGGCTGCTCTTTGTTGCGGTGCGTGGGCTTCTCACTGCGATGGCTTCTCTTGTTGCGGAGCACGGGCTCTAGGCGCGTGGCCTCCAGTAGTTGTGGCTTGGGGGCTCTAGAGCTCAGGCTCTGTAGTTGTGGCGCACGGGCTTAGTTGCTGCATGGCATGTGGGATCTCCCCGGACCAGGGCTCGAACCCGTGTCCCCTGCACTGGCAGGCGGATTCTTAACCACTGCGCCACCAGGGAAGCCCTATTATTTATTTATTTATTTATTTTCTTTTTTCAGGGAAGCCCTACTTTTTAAAATAAGAATAACATATTAACTTAAAACCACAATGTATGCTTTCAATGAAATATTTTATTAAATAGGACTCTAATTCTGATATGTCAGGTATATTAATGCACAGTGTTTGAGGCCATTAAAACCAAGAGAACAATATATTTTGGAAAAGAATTGCCCAGGATTTATTATTAGGACAATGTAAAAATTTATATTAAAAATTCCTTAAATGGCCTGTTTATTAGACATCGCTCATTGTCGTGTGAGGTTTCACTCAGGTATGTGAAAAAGATGCACGGCCAGGTGGCTGTGGAAACTTCCAACCTGAACCCTCTGCTTTTTGGCCAGCTAATTTTTTCAACACTGTATTAAAACAATTTTTTAAAATTTCAAGAATTTAATTGTCTTCCATTAGATTCCAGTGCATGAATTCTTAGCCTTTTTAGATTTTTCATGCCAGCTGAGACTCAGCAAGAGATGATTAATTTATATACGTGTCTCTGACTCCCTGCCTTGAAACATGCTCTATTTTCAAAGTAATAATACCTGGTGTGTCTGGTATTTTATTTTGATGTGCTCTTTCACAGCAATCAGGCCATATTTAAAACAGGCTCTTTGGCTACGTGTAATATAGCAAAAAGCTTAGGTGATGGGCTTCGGCATTAATTAAATCTGTGTTTAAATCTGGGCTGTCCCTCTTGCTAGCCGTATGACCTTGGACAAGTCACTTCACTTCTCCACCTCTGTTTTGTCCACCTAAAACCTCTCAGGTCTACATAGTAAGATAGCTTATAGATTTACTTATAGATTTATGTCACTTAGCACAACGTCTGGCTTAAAGCAATGACTCAATAAAAATAATGTATTCTTAATATTCCCCCAAGGCTTAACAGCTTTTGCAGGTCTGCACACGCCAGCCTGGAAATCTAACTGAGAGAATCTGAGACGACAAAACGTCTTGTTCGTAGGTCTTTTCCTTGGAACATTCTGCCTGGGGATTTTGACTCTCACACCTGTCCAGGGTAGCACAACCTTGGGATAAGGCTAAATGGGAGGGCTGTGGGCATCTGTAACTCTCTCTGCTCAAGCAGCCCTGTTGCTTTGTTAAAAGTGTTTTAAACTTATCTTTATTTTTTATGTTTTAATTTTTTTTAATCCAGGCCATTTTTGTTTGATTTATTCTTAATTTATTTTAGATTATTCTACCTCATTCTTTTAAATCTTCAGTTCCTTAATGGTATTATTCCACTGCATATTTTATTATTTAGATTTGCCTTTTATTTTAAGCAGTTTATCAACTTATATAAATCTTTTATCATTTTTATTTTTATTTAATTATATTTTATAGTTAATTTTTCAATACTTTTTATCTTAATATTGTAAAAATTGCAATATTTTAAAATTATATTTCTGGGTTTTTTTTTCATACTAGGTGAAGTAAGTCAGACAGAGAAAGACAAATATCATATGATTTCGCTTATATGTGGAATCTAAAAAAATGATACAAATGAACTTATGTACAAAACAGAAATAGAGTCACAGATGTAGATAACAAACTTATGGTTACGGGGCGGGGGAGGGTGGGGAGAGGGATATTTTGGGAGATTGGGAATGACATATATACACTACTATATATAAAATAGATAACTAATAAGGACCTACTGTATAGCACAGGGAGTTCTACTCGATACTCTGTAATGACCTATATGGGAAAAGAATCTTAAAAGGAGTGGATATATGTATATCTATAACTGATTCACTTTGCTGTACAGCAGAAACTAACACATTGTAAATCAAGTATACTCCAATAAAATTTTTTTTAAAAAAAGAAGGAAACAAAAAAAATATATTAACCCATATTTTTATTTCTTTTTACATATTAAATAATGGGTAAATATTAGGAGAAAAATTTAGACTAGTTCATCTCTTAAAGCAAAGAAGACTCAGAGAGTTTTTCCTACTCTAGTTTGCCCTGAAAGGGATTAGAATATTGGAGACATTGGGTGGTGGCATGTCTACTATGACCAGTAGTGTTTAGGAAGGGGAAGCAGTAGCACTTCCAAATTTATCCATTTAAAAACAAAGCAGAAACTGGAACTCTGGCCCATCTGGAGCAGTGGAGACTCAAAGGATAGATACCCTGTCTCCTGGATCACAACTCCTCCCCTCCACAAAGAAGTCTTTTGAAAACAGGGACTTTGGGTCAACTTCATAAGATAAAACTAACTGCACATTAATTTAAATGGGCTTTAGTTACTACAAATCAGTTGGCTAAGATACAGAGTGTGCAAAAAAGGGTTTACGTAGCAGGCCTGAGACAGGTGTCCTTAGAAAAGCCTGCTTTCAAGGTTGGCCTTGGTTTGCACCTGGGAACTTGACTGGTAAACAGATCCCTGGGCTGTTATCAGACTTCCCCTAATGATAAGGGTGGTTCACTGTCCTTAGACCATGCAAACAATAAAGTTGATGCAGAATGCCTGCTTTCCTTCTGCGAGTCTGGAATTTTGGTTCATGCTGGGTGGTGGGTGCTTACATGACCAGCCCCAATAAAAAAAACCTTGGGTGCTTAGGGTCTAATGAGCTTCACTGGTAGACAACACTTTACATGTGTTGCCACTACTGGTTGCTGGAGAATTAAGCATATCCTGTGTGACTTTCTGGGAGAGGACTCTTGGAAGCTTGCACCTGGTTTCCTCCAGACCTCACTCCATGCAACTTTGCTGATTTTGCTTTGCATCAAACTGTAATAAGTCTTAGCTGTCACTGCAAACATGTGCGAGTCTTGTGAGTCTTTCTGGCAAATCATCAAACCTGGGGGTGGTTCTGGGGACACCGACAAACAGGGCTTCTCCTATCTCCAGACTGGCTGATAAATAATTATTTCCTGGCTTAGTTCCTATCTTGGTATCTCTCCTCCAGACCAGATGGATGAACTTCCCTCTTTTGGTTTACTCTAAAAATGAACAATCCTGACCACCTGTCACTTAAACTGGAATCCTTAATTAAGGATAATTTTCCCCAAGACTTGACTTTAAAAAGGAGATCAAACTATTCTAAAGTCTCAGTTTGTCAGCTTGGTGGATTATCAAGGTCTCTCTCAGCAGTTCCACTTCTTGTCGTGACAGTACAGTCATCTCAGGACCAGCGTCCCTCATTCGGCCGCTGGTGCAGTATCTGAGAAAGAGAACTCCATGGAGGTGCTCTCTGGTGAGGGGACACGAGAATCTCTGAGCACAGTGATCCTGCCACCTGTGTCTCTGCTCTGTCTTATGGTTTCTGCAGTGTTCCCCTTCAACATGGCCCTGGGCATTTATTCTTTGGTCATTGAAGGCCTGTGATCTAAGTGGTAATGTAAGCTCCTGGCTAGGCCTCAAGCAGCAGGAAAAGTCTGGAATCGGCTGCTGTGCTTGTGAAAGAAATTGGTATGAAAAGTGGCCAAGGGAGAAAGAGGAAGTGAATTTTATATATTTTCTCAAATCAGGAAAAACTAGGTCTATCCAACCCTGCTGGTCACTGTCAGCAGCTGCCATATTACTTTACAACCCAAGCTACATGAGAGGTGAAATGGTTACACCCTTCTAGAATTGAAAAAAAAACTGCGTGGAACTTGCCTCTTGGAGTATGGGATCTCTCTTAGAATGTGCAGTATGGTGCTAAAATTCTCTCTGCCTGCAAGAAACCTAGATTTTTAAAAATGGTTCCATTTCCTCCAGAGTTTTACTTTTTTTTTTTAAACAAAGACAAAATGAACGGGGCTTCCCTGGTGGTTCAGTGGTTAAGAATCCGCCTGCCAATGCAGGGGACACGGGTTCAAGCCCTGGTCCGGGAAGATCCCACATGCCGCGGAGCAACTAAGCCCGTGCGCCACAACTACTGAGCCTGCATGCTGCAACTAGTGAAGCCCACGCACCTAGAGCACCCGCAACAAGAGAAGCCACTGCAATAAGAAGCCCGCACACCGCAACTAAGAGTAGCCCCCAGCTTGCCGCAACTAGAGAAAGCCCACGCACAGCAACGAAGACCCAACAGATCCAAAAATAAATAAATTAAGACAAAATGGACTGACTTCTTTAATCTCAAGTCTCTGGGACCCCTGTATCTTCCAAATTTTACTTCTCAAGACAAAAAGGCACAAGTTACACTTTACAGCTTAGTGTACACTAGCTCTCAGTAAAGGTCAGATAAATTCTAGATAGATGATAGATAGATAGATAGATAGATAGATAGATAGATAGATAGATAGATAGATGATAGATAGATACTTACATAGACTATTATTATCCTATTCTGATCTCTGGTTTCAATTTGTCTTTTGAACTTCCTATGCCATGTACCTTACGTAATCATTTTGGGGGATCTGGATATCAAGACTGACAATCTCACTTGGAGATAACCTCTTCTTTAAAAAAAATTTTAAACTACTTTATTGAGGTATGATTGACATACAAAAAGCTGTACATATTTAATGTATACAACTTGATGAGTTTGGAGGTAAGTATACTTCCATGAAAACATCACCACAATCTATGCCATAAACATATCCATCACCTCTAAAAGTTTCCTCCCATCTTCTTTATTATTATCATTATTATTTTGTGATAACTTAAGATCTACCCTCTTAGCACATTAGTCAAACAAATAACAAAGTTTCAGTTCCACAAGATGAATGAGTTCTAGAGATCCGCTGTACAGCATAGAGCTTATAATTAACAATCATGTATTATATTATTCTTAAAGTTTTGAGTAAAATAAATACCAATAAGGAGCCCTGGAACCGACCAAAGGTGTGCATTTAGTATAAATGTGCCCAACCTAAGAGTAGACCCATATCCTATGACATCTGAGAGGCTGTTCATCTCAGCTTTAAGTCTCCACATCAGTTGCCTCAAAATTTGGTGTCCAAAGCCCCTTCCTTCTCACTCCTCTATGATATGCCTTCTCCAATCTTTGAAGCCACCTTAAATCCTTTTGGGAGAAAACCATAATATAAATAAACACAACATATTTGATAGATCGTTACCCCTGATTCTGAAGTTTAATGTAAATGTAAACATTTGCAGCTGGAGTCATTTCCACAATTGACTTGACTCATTTTTCACTTGCAGTCCAGCTTCTCACAAAAGCTTTGATCAGCTTGATTCAAACCAAAATAGAAATAGCAAGTGGCATTGTGAGTCATCTCCATTTTGGTGGTATGCAGGTTAAAGCAAGGTATGGTGAGTGAAAAGTCCATTAATTTATGTTCGTCCATTTAAAACCAATTCCAAATAATTTGAATTTTGTATTAAAAGCAGTCTTCCAATATAAGTTTCTACTTGTACTCACCAAAAAATGTTTTAAATTCTCTAGAAAAGCTATTTTCCTCCTTCTTCAGATGATTATCATAATTCAATCCATAGAGAAGGAACTGGGTGGGAATATATTAACATATCAATCCAGCTCAAAATAACTTAATGCAGTTATTTTCTGCTTTCCTTTCTCTGCCATGGGTGGCACCTCTACACGACCTATGTGTAAATACAAAAGTTTTCTGTTATGCTGTAGATTGTGTCTCGCTGTAATTGGAAACCTCCCTAATTAATCTCCTGAGCAGATACACAGCGAGCAAATTCTTGCTTTGCTGAGTGTTGCCAAGAGGACTGCAAGGCTTTCGCAGGCAACTCTGCCTGAGGAGGGCACTTTGGGAAAGAGTACAGTCTTCTTATATGATATGAAACACCACAGAGTACTGTTCAGCTTACACACTGACAACTGGTTTAAGCAGAAACTTTTTAACATAGTGATGGTTTAACACATGTCACCAAGGAAAGCATACAAGTGAGAACAATTTTGAAAATACATTTGTAGAGCTTACCATTGGTCAACTCATGTTCCTGCTGTTATTTGAATCACAGCTGAATACATATATAGGGTAGCCTCTCCAGGTGTGTTTTGAGATTTAGAAATCATTTGACAGGGACTTCCCTGGTGGCGCAGTCGTTAAGAATTGCCTGCCAATGCAGGGGACACGGGTTCGAGCCCTCGTCCGGGAAGATCCCACATGCTGCAGAGCAACTAAGCCTTTGCGCCACAACTACTAAGCCTGCGCTCTAGAGCCCACAAGCCACAACTACAGAGCCAGCGTGCTGCAACTACTGAAGCCCACACGCCTAGAGCCCGTGCTCCACAACAAGAGAAGCCACCACAGGGAGAAGCCTGCGCACCGCAAGGAAGAGTAGCCCCCACTCACCGCAACTAGAGAGAAAGCCCGCGTGCAGCAACAAAGACCCAGTGCAGCCAAAAAAAAAAAAAAAAAAGAAAGAAAGAAAGAAAGAAATCATTTGACATCTAAGGGTAACAAAACCATGTGAACTCAATGACCGGCAGGTGAGAAATTTATTGGAACTAGTTAACTGATTTTTCTACTATTTTTTTTGTAAGAACTAAATCTGATTTTCTGCCCTTCTAGACAGGTTCATGAATTCATAAGAAATCTCCTTCTCTAAGATGTGGTCCCATGACAACCTCGGTACTCCAACTGTCTCATGCAGTGTTGTGAGAAAAGCTAATTGGCAGATTCCCAACTCAAGAAGTGAAACTATCTTCCCACCTACAATCTTTCCTATGTGTTCCGAAAAATTTCAGAAGACAAAAGAGAAGAGGAAAACCTCAGAAACATCACAACCCAAAGAGATTCAGTTGAATACATAAAATATCTCCAATAAATAATGCAGCTTCTCCCTCCCACGCCAGCTCTTCAGGGCATAGATCCAACAGTGGCGAGGTTTGTGCCATCTGATTTATTTCTATAATTTCTCCTTTAAAAAAAGCAGCTACTCTTTCTCAAAAGGAACTCATGACCAGTGTATCATACAATAGTCATAAATGATCAAGCAGGCCCAAAACACTGATATGAACAGTATTTTATTAACAAAAAGGAAAATTATATATAAGAGGAAGACAGTAAGAGCCTGACATTACCTGACTCTTGTGAAATTCAAAGTATAAGATTTCTTTGTGCTCACTGTCACGTATTTCAGGAAATGACCACAACCTGGAAAGTCTATAAAAGATAAACTAAAAATCTGCAACGGAGAATTTCAGAAGCTCAAAAGGCACCAACCAGAGTGGATTAAATATAAAATTATAAAAATACTTCAGTACATTGATAACTCCAAATCCAAATTACAAAAGCCAGGGAGAATGTAAATTGCATAAAACTTTTATTATTTAGTAGCAGTGTATTATTCTACACTTTAAAATAGAACAAAATATCTTTTTGAAGCTAAACTATTCATAACAAAATACATGTCAAACAATTTTTATTATTGGAGTAGAATCACTTTGCTATATACTTTCTATATTATACACATATACTTCTTGGTTTGTCTATGTATGCACATGTGTATAAATAACTTTAAGACATACCCATGTAGATACATATGACTAAATACACACATAATTATGACAAATTTACAGTAGTCAATTTTACAATCATTTAGTACCTGCACATAAATTAGTATTCACAGAACTAAAACTGTCAATATGGTTCCCTTTCTCCCACTTCTCAAATATCATCTGAATTACTCTTCACTGATAATTTTGAAAAAAATACTATCATTTTCCTATACAATTAACCAATCATTTTTTACAATAACTCATAAAATATTTTACTATTTTAGCTTTAGAAAAGGTATACAGTTTAATTCCACTTAGTTTAATTTTTGATTCCTAAAACATACAATTCCTTTTTTCATCAGTTTAGTGCAATTGTTTGGTACTGCAGTTTTTGAAGGTTAAATTAACGAACCTGAGTCAAACATTCATTCAAATGCCTTTTTTAAAATGTAAAACATAAACAAGATGTTTTGATGAAGCATGTATAATAGTCTCAATGTACCCCCTTCTAATAAATATATGATAAATAACTCAATGGTTGAGAGTAAAGCGCTTCATATGAATCCATTGAACTGTCTCTGAGTAGTCCATTCTTAAGCAGCATGGAAAACAATCAGGATCAAAGACTCCCCAACTCCCCACGGAAAAGAAGCTTACAGGCTTCTGGAGCCTAAATATAAGATGACATTTACATGAAAGGGCTGTGAAGTACCTAGGAGTCCCTTCATTTTCATGTTAGGTTTCAGATATGCTAGCTTGTGTGTCAGGGGTTTGTGATCTGTTTTAAACTTATCTCCTTTATTAATACATTGAACTACTTAGCAGCATCTTTTTCAGTGTTTTTTTCTCTTCATTGATTTAGAACTGGTGCCAGACCATGTGTGAATACAGGCAAAAACCTCGTACCAAAAACCAGAATACTCTAATTGGGTTACAAACTCTTTTGAGAGGAGGAAAGAAAAGCATTTGGACTGTAGAGTCATTTCATAGAGAAAAACCATCCTTCAGAAGAAATATTCGATGAATTCTGATCTTCAACTGGATGTTAAATTTTGTTAAAACCCCCAAAGATGCAAAACTAAATGGCTCAGCAACAAAAACAAAGGGAAATGAAATGGTCTAAATAAGCCATATCAAATGACTGTACTCTTGCTAGAGATAAACTCTGATAAACTTAAGTTAGACTGACTTCCCAAAAGAATGAACTGATCTGCCATATTCATAGTGGGAACAGAAAAATCACTTTCTAAAAACTTTCTCTTAATAAAGAGGAATTATTTATTCATTGTAGATAAAACCATACTAATCAAATTCAAAATACAAATTTTTGGTAGCAAACAGGAGGAAAACCTAAGTCAAAATATAGTCTAGTTTTTACATAATTTTATATATTTATAAATTTATCAAAATAGTCTT
Source organism: Eubalaena glacialis (assembly GCF_028564815.1). Classification (NCBI taxonomy): domain Eukaryota; kingdom Metazoa; phylum Chordata; class Mammalia; order Artiodactyla; family Balaenidae; genus Eubalaena; species Eubalaena glacialis. Next base: position 106,206,236 of record NC_083718.1, read on the forward strand.
TTAAAGTTCACAATACATACATAACGTAACACTGTACATGTAAATGTAATAACAAATGTATTACAAAATACATTAAAAAATAACCTTTCAAAATACCAAATTCAACATGAAAACTGTCTTAAAAAGGGTTGACATCTTCATAAACATAGTTTCAGTGCATTTATAGTAGTCATTAACCAGAGTTTTCTGGTTTCAAGTCTCATGAAGGTCTTATCTTAGTGATCTCTTTAAGGTAAGAAGGCAGAGATATTCTTCTGGCAAAAGCAGCTGCTTTCTCTCTACATTGCTCGTCCAGATGAAGCAATTGTGTCTAAGAGTAGAACAGCTTTCACCGGAGTGGCAAGGCCTTAGTAATGAACATATTCAGACTGAAGGGACTGTGCAGGGGAGAGACATAAACTGAGGTTAAATTCCATCACACACAAAATTTCTTGTACATTATGCAGCTTCTTCCTTCAACACAAGGCAATTTGGGTCTATTATATAAAAGATAAATGAATAAACTAGAAAAGAATAGAAAAAGATGAGGGAAACAAACTATTTGCTAAGAATGAGATATTCAATTAGGTAAAGCAATTGCAAGAAAACTTTATATTTTAAAAGGCTTACTAATTTAATACTAGTGATTAAAAATTAAGTATTATTTGGAAATTGGTAGGTAGCACTAAACTTGCTTTTAAGCTTTTGTACAATACTATTGAGTTTTACTCAAAAGTACTAAATGACATTTGTAACTAAATAGAAGATTATTAGAGTATACTTTAAGGAATATATATACTTTTTATTTAATGCAATGCATAGCAAATGAATGTTAATGCTTCTAACGCAGTAGAATTAGCTGTCATTTAAATAGATTCCTTAAGGATGTATGGATATAATAAATACCTTATAAATCCTTTCCACTTAGGGGGGACACAAAGCACTTCTAGCTTTGAAATCTGATCTTAAGACCCAAAACTCTTTTGTGTAGAAGAGTCTTGCAGTCATAACATAATAAACAGTGGGCAACTTTCAAGAAAAATAAATAATGCAAGTTCCTCCCACATCACATTAGATAAGAACATATAAAAGGAGCATGCTTCGGATATGTAATCAGAATGCATTGATAACAGCCATAAACCAGGAAAAGATAAAGACAGGTAGAGAAAATCTGCCAAACAGTTATTTTTGAGCAGCAAACAGCAGTTAGAAAGAAGAAACATAAATCAGTCTAAACATTAACAATTTCTTTGTATAATTCTTCTAGTCAAATACCTTAGAAAAATAAAGTTTACTTGATTTGCTACCAAATGCCCTTTTCTCTTCCTCCAATAATTATTTTTCAAATTTATCTGCAGCATTTTATTAATAGGTCATCAATTCTGAGAATGGTCCATTTTATTGATAGTATGGGTATCAGTAAAAAAGAATCTGTCCATTTTGCATATAATTTACAAAAGGATTCAAACTACCTTTGAACAGCTTCAAAATCCCAGTGAACTTTATACCCTATCAACAGCCATTTACTACATAAGTATCTATCAACACCGTGAGTCAAAAGTTATGGTCCTTGCCCTCAAGGGGCAAAAGACCACACTGTCACACAGACATAAAGTGAAAAGACAAAGGTGCCAACATTAAATAATAATATACATAGGGTGAGAGTAACATTGTGCACAAGATTAGGCAAGGGGTGGAAAAGGAAGGTCATGGCAGGGAGGTGCGTTCTCGAGGCTGCAAGTTTCAAGGAAGAGGTTAAATGTTAAGAGCAGCAAGAAAAAAAGGAAAAGGCTTGGCAAACTGGCTTTCTCACTACAGGATGTAGTTTACATCAAGGCTTCAAAACAGTAGAGATGATCAAGACTTAGGGTACTATAATGTAAATATACCTGAACTCACAGAGAGAATAAAAGAGGTAAAACTCTGAGAAAGTCCAGTGAAACTGGTCCAATGCCTTGAAGCCCGTTTAACTTGTGGGACATCAGCTACCATCCTAGCAGTTAGAGCTTAAAAGTGGACTATCATTTTTCTAGGTGCTTTCTCCCAGTTTCTTCTGAAATCTCTGCAGAGAGGGCTGAGCCACGAGGTCTCCCCAGCAGCAAAAATGCCACACATGCATGCTATACACTGGCCAATGCTTTCTTGGGAATATTTTAACTTTTCGCTTTTGTTCTAATTAGAAAAGTTATTCATATTATCACTAACATAAATTATAAAGCTCCTCTGATTGCTTGAAAATTTACAACAAAGTTGTTTTTGCAAGCACCTCTAAAGTTCCATCAACTCTCAATAAATAGAAATACAGCAAATGAACAGACACTAGACAAGCAGCCTTTGTTAAACTAACTTTCTTCCAGGTTAAAGTGTTTTACATTATGCATCAATATATAGGGGGTAAATATGTGTGTACATATATTTATTTATTTTATGGAATCATGATACCCACTGAACTAGAAAATGGAAATAGTTTAGAATATTAGACTAAGGATTTCAATCATTCATGTGAAGTATATATTCATTAGTCTCTGGCAGACAACCTTTCCTTGCACACAGCAGAGGTCAGAAACTCTGGCTGGTGTTTAATCCAGCCTTCAGATTCAGATGACCACAGTCTTTACTGCTTCCTTTGCCACTCACCCAGTTTGCTCACTTACATTGCCTAATTCTCTCTGCAGGCCTCTGTAAACGAATGAAGACATGATTTGGCCAAAGAATGAAACTTCTGTCATGCTGATTAATTCATTCAACAAACAATTATTGAACATCAATAGTATGTATATATTAGGTACTGTGGGATAAAAATATGATACCAAAGTTCTCGAAACCAAACATCCCATGGTTTCTTTATATGGTGTAAAGAAAGTTAAAGAAAATAAGAGATCAGTAAAACGGGTTTAGCAAATTATTCTGACATCAGTGTTTTGTAACAAATTAACCCCTTTTCATTTTCAGTCTAAAACAAAAATCTTAATGTAACTGGACTTAGGGAAGAAAGAGAATTGTTAAAATCTATAAGACCTATTCACTTTTGAAAAGTATAACTAATATTTCAAGGCCTTTTCACTGGGGAAACAATAGTGACAGAAATTCAGATTTCAGGCACCATGTGTTTATATAATGGGGTTGTACTCAGGGTATCTGGTTCATTTGTTTTCCAAATGTACATGTATCCTAAAGTTATTAATATCCCAGAAAACACAGTAGCCAGTTATTGGTACTTTTAATTTTTATAGTAAAAATGAAAATGCACTGTGTACTCCATAAACAATATCATTATTGCTATTGATTTTATTATTCAAAAAATAGATTAACTGAAGTACAACTAACTGGAATTTTTGATACATTAGATATACTACTTAACAGGTTAATTATTCTGTAAAAGATGCTTATTGAGTACTTTCTACATACCGGGCGCAGTTGTAAACATCTTATATGTATTAACTCATTAAACGCTCTGAACAACTCATTTTACAGATGGGGAAATTGAGGCACAAAGCAGTAAAGTAACTTGCCCAAGATCATGCAACTAGGAAGGAATTTGAACTCCAGCAGTCTGGCTGTAAAGCCCAAACTCTTAGCCACCACAATATAATGCCTCAAGACACTTTCAGCATTTGTCCTGTGATTCACTACATATTCAAATGAATATTCTCTATCACATGACACAGACAAATAATGAGCAGGGTATGATCCTGAGCGAGCAAAGAAATACTAACATACAAAAGAGAATGTACTATTTATTACTGTAAAGGAGATATGATTTTTAAATGATTTTCAATAGAACTGAATCCAAAAGAATTTTCAGGAATATTCTATAAGGAAATTTTCTTTATAAGTACACCCATGTTTAAATATTCTGATTAAAGTTTTAATTCTGCTTGGCCAATTTTTTTTTATCATTACCATAGAATTGACACCTAATGTATCTGGAAAAAAAAAAAAAAACAAACCCTCAGCAATGACAATGATATGGTTATGAAGGAAGTGAGACCTGAGGTGTAAATATTATTTTACAAAGTAGCACTTATTTATATAACCAAGAGATTTTAATTTCTTAAATAGAAAATTCAAGATCATGTGGTCATTAGGTTCAACTGGGTCACAGTGAGTTAAGACCAGATCAAGTTTATCATGATCATATGGTATTTTTACAGTATGAATACCCTAAACTAGTAATATAGCAATATTCAGCCTGCAAATGAAGGATAAAATTACCTTACATTGCAGCCCCCAAAATTTTTATGTCAAAATATAAGCTTCCAGCAAGAATTCTTGCTCTGAAAGCAGCTGGATTTGACACAAAACACAGTGTTAGGTAAGGAGATCAAGACAATTTGTTCTGTTCTGGAAATGTGCTACTAATCTGTTTTGGCAGATGTAGGTAGTGACATTAAAAATTTAGCTATGCTGGGGGTGTTTCTTTTTTAAACAGCCCAGTTACCTAATCATGGTAGAAAAATGTCTAATAATTACTGATATAAATACTGTACAAATAGTTAATAAATAAAACTATAAACTGACTATCAAAAACAGCAAATTGTAAAGAATAGTGAAAGTTAAGGTCTTTGCGAGCAAATGAATGCAATAATGTCTTAGTGTTCAAACAACTTGAACCAAAGGACCTTACGATCTGGAGTGTTGGTTTCCTAGTAGGTCAAAATCACCGTGTGCTTTTGTCACACTGACTTTTTCTTTCCTGCATTTCCCCATTTTTCTAAGTCCCTTAGGAATAAAAAATAGTCTACTAGTTACCTTGGTTTGAGTTCTAACTACAGAAGCAAAAAGCACCTACAGAGGCAAAAAGTGATTTGTTTTACACTTTGCTATACATCTGAAACTAACACAATATTGTAAATTAACTATACTTCAATTTTTAAAAAGTGATTTATTTTAATGGCATCACTGATAGTTAAAGGAAAGAAACACATGTTTGGTAATATGGTATCTTATATATAACTCCAGTGTTTTTAAGTTTTAATGAACAAATGAGGAAAAAATAAACACTGGGGAAAAATTAATTTATCTATAACTGCCTCTATACCCCTGGGTCTTTTATGGCTTTGCAATGGAGTCTCCAGTTGTAATGGCTGTAAGTTAAAAACACACAAAATGCGTGCATTGATACATATTTCCACAAATGTGGTTTCACAATACTACTGACAGTATTCACCTCTGCTAACATGATAATACTTCTGCAATAACACTAGTAGAAGCATAGCTGGATAAGGTTTTATTGGCATCATATTAGGTTAAGGTTTGTGATAAAATCAGGTTTGTGATAAAATCAGCTTCAAAAGAGGTGTAAGCATTTTTCTACAGTGCTCTCTAAGCATTTCAGGGACCCCAAGATTTAACAATGCAATTTTGGTTAACTAAAATGCTATACAAACTATTCTTTCACCTTCATGCATAACTTTTAATAGATTCTTTTTTCTGGGGGAACTTAATATGTGCTCTTCAACAATCTCAAAGAGCTCAATTGTTAGATGACAGATTGTTGACACTCAACTTGACTCAGCCAACCATTACATGCGTGTTTTCAGTTCATCTGAACACCAAAATTATATTGATGCAAGCTTGGTTGAAATGTATTTTCTTTTATTTTAGTAAAGCCACATTTTTAGAAAACAACAAAACTCTCAGATTGCTGTATATTAAAGCTAAAGCTGAGAAGTTGTTTGCTTTTTGTTAGTGCTTCCTGCGCTTGCAATGATTACGGGCCCCTAATTAGCCCTTTGCTTAACTTTCATGAACCTAGATAGATTATCCAACGTCTAGTTCAATAAATATTTATTACGTGCTTTCCACACTTTGGAACCTGAGAAAACAAAGATGCCTCTGAGGAGCTTAAAAGCCAGCAGAGGAGAGAGAGAGAGAATCACATACAGCTGACTATACTATGAGAGAAACCAGAGGATGAGAACAAAGTCCCACAAGAGATGAGAAGGACAAGGCATTCTGCCTGGATGGGTCACAAATGCCTCATCAAAAAGATAACTAGTGAGCCAGGCCAGGAAATAAAAATCCAAGCAGAGACAGGAGGAAAACCAGAGTAAACTGCTTGTGCTAGGGGCTCGGCAAGAGGCAGAACGCCAGTCAGGATGCCGGGTGGAGCTGCTGGAGAAGACAGGGCGGGAGGCACGTGGTCTGATGGGGAAGGGCGCCGAGGGGCAGGCAAGGGATCCAGACCAGACCCTGTGTGCAAAGTGGAGATGATGAATGACTCTTAACACAGGAATGATTTAATCAGCTGTGTCTTAGACATCTAGCGCTGGCAGCAGTACAGAGGAAAGTTTAAAGGCAAGAGATACTGAAGGCAGGGAGGAAATTTAAAATGCTAGCCCAATAGTCCACGAAGACCTCAATGAAGGCAGCAGTGATAAGAATGGAGGAACAAAATACGGACATTTCAAAGGGAAAACTGCTAGGACTTAGTGGCTGGATGTGGCAGAGGGAAGGCAGAAGTAACGTCAAAGACGATTCCAAATTTCTAGCTTGGATGATTGGATGTATAAAGATCGCAATCAGTAAGCCAGGAAACAAAAGGAGGAGTAGACAACTGAAAGAGCATGTATTCTTTCCCAGGACTGCCCACAGGAAGTTAGAAATGTAAGTTCAATGCTCAGGAGATGATTACCCAGAGAGAGAAGTAGACCAAGGTCAGAGCCTTAGGAAAAATCATTAAGGGGCAGGTGGAGGAAGACAAACAGGTAACTATTTAATGGGGGGAAAAGGAGAAATGGGAAAATAATATTCCAACACTCAAGAGACCAAAAATAACAGGAGAAAAGGGTGGTCAACAGAGTCAAATGCTGCAGGAAGACTAAGAAGAATGAAGACTAACAAGAGATCATCAGATCTGGCTGAAAGAAGTCAGTGGCAGCCTGTGGGACAGACTTTCACCATACTGTGGTGCCACCTCCCTTGTCCAAGTTTGTCCATAAAGGAGACGCTATGATAGGTGACAGAACTGAGGGGAGAAATTGGTGAGACCACTCTGTACCTGTTCACAGGTGAGGAGACAGGCAAATGGACGGTAAGAGACTGAAGATCTAGCAGAGCAAGGACGTGAATGGGGCAACTCCCAGGAACAGTTTGGAAAGAATAGTTCAGGCAGGTAGGGTTACCACTGGAAAACAGTAGGGCTCCTTTTTTAACAAATGAATAAAAGGACAAGTCAGATGCAGATACACTTTGAGGTAGAGAAGAGGACAGTTAAGAGGAATTACTCCTGAAAAATTCTATGTTCTCAGCAGAACTCAGGACCAGGTTAACTAAGGTTGGAGGAGCTGTGTTGATGAAGAGCATGAAAAAGCTTCAGAACAGCCAATGTGGGGAAGAGAAAGGGAGCCAAAATGGGATAAGTAAACTACTTATGAGCACTGAAGGGTCAGGGTAAATTAGAAATTCATTTGAAATGGAGTCAGTTGGCAAAGTCATGGGATTTTCTCCAGCAGAGCTCAGAAGAGAGAGACTAGAAACAGACATGAGATGGCTGAACTGATCTAATTTGGGAGGCTAGTGATAAAGTGGATACAGAAAAAAGGTCCAAGTGGAACAGAGAATGTTGGAAAAAGGAAGCAGAAATGACTATGGGGGCTACAGAAGGAAGTAAACTGTGAGGGGGAACAGGCAGGGGTCATAAAGAGGTCATGGGGAAGAGTCAGTAGGGTGGGGGTGGCGGTATGTTTGATATGGGCCTTATAGAATTCAAGACATCAGAAGCAATGCTCTAAGCAATAAGAAGGTCCATGAAATGGATTTCCAAGTGAATAAAAGCAAAGATCACTGAAGTTAAGGAAGTTTAAAATACAGTAGCTGTGAGACTGAGCAAGTCACTGCCTCTCTGAGTCTTAATTTCCTCATCTGTAAATTATGGGTTAAATAAATAAGATGATGTATAAATATTGCACCTGATACAATGTGAGGCACATAGGAGGTATTCAATAAATCATTGATGAGGAAGATGATAAGGATTAGAAAAATGTTACAGTTGTCACACATGCTGGCAGTAGCTTGGTAGCTAAAAAGTAAAGCCAAAGTCCTCAGTATAATGGTATTAGGCGGCAGAGGCTTTGGGAGGTAATTAGGTCATGAGAGTAGAGACTTCATGAATGAGATTGGTGTTCCTTTTTTTTTTTTTAATTTATTTATTTTATTTATTTATTTTTGGCTGCGTTGGGTCTTCATTGCTGCGCACGGGCTTTCTCTAGTTGCGGCGAGCGGGGGCTACTCCTTGTTGCGGTGCGCGGGCTTCTCATTGCAGTGGTTTCTCTTGTTGAGGAGCATGGGCTCTAGGCACATGGGCTTCAGTAGTTGTGGCATGCGGGCTCTAGAGCACAGGCTCAGTAGTTGTGGCGCACAGGCTTAGCTGCTCCACGGCATGTGGGATCTTCCCAGACTAGGGCTCGAACCCGTGTCCCCTGCATTGGCAGGTGGATTCTTAACCACTGCACCACCAGGGAAGCCCCAGGATTGGTATTCTTATAAAAGGGACCCAGAGAGCTCTCTCGCCCTCTTACAGCCATGTGAGGATACAATGAGAAGGTGGCAGTCTGCAACCCAGAAGAGAGCCCTCACCTGAACTTGACCATGCTGGCACCCGATCTCTGGCTTCCAGCCCCCAGAATGGTGAGAAATAAATTTGTTGCTTATAAGCTGCTAGTCTAGGGTGTTTTGTTATAGCAGCCGAGCTCACTAACATACTGGTTTTTTATGTCCTTTCTTTCCACTCTAATAACTTTCAATCAGAGACTGAACCTGAGGATGCCAAAGCCCACACAGATGATGAACTCATTAATATCACAGAACTGAGGGTCTCACAATAGTCTGACCAAGAGAGAGAAATATCTGCTTCTATGGATAAAACAGTTCTCTCTCACACATATCAGCCATGTGAGTTCAGATATTCAACAGCAAACAGAGCCTGTGTCATTTACCAAAGATTTCTTCCATTAGGGGCAGATCCAATGACTTTACAAGTAACATGCATGGGGCATCTGTGCTTGTTTGCACATGCATGCACAGCTGCATGTGTGTGTGTCTGTGTGTAATAGGGGGTTGCAATAAAAACATGCCTTTCTGGGTTAAACGCCTTACACACATACAGTAAATTTCAAATTTTTGGAAGAAATAAATGACCTACTCAATATTAGAAAAGATGACAATACGGAATAAATAAACCAATAATCAAATAAGTAAACAGAGTCCAATGCTAGATACTATGAAGTTAATAAAAGTAAGATGCCATGGTTTCTAACCTCAAGTTTACCAACCAACTCAGTGGGGATCCAAGGCGTACACCCATGAGAAAGGTGACTCTCAATATGAAACAGAAATGATAAAGGCCAAATGACCAATACAGAGGGGACAAATTAAGAAAAAGTCAAGACTGCTATAGTTGGGTGAGGCCAAGGAAGGCTTCACAGAGGAGGAAGTAGGATTTAGGCTAACTTCTGAAGGGAAGGAGTCTGAAAGCAAAGGTGAGCCAGGTTGGGAGCATAGCATGTAAGAAAAGGATGAAGGCCCTTGGAGCAGGGAATATTCAAGTTCCATATGGAAGAAGTAAAAGGATCATGCTCAGGAGTGAAGGGAAATAATGAGTTTGAAATGAGGGTTGGGGGAAGACTCAAAAAGACCCTGAATGGTTAACCCCAGAGACTGAACCTACTTCATGTCGAGATGGAGCTGAAAGTTATGCTCCAAATGACCACCCTGGGTATAAATCAAATATTTTTAAAATGTGAGGAAGAAAAGGCACAACAAGACACAAAAGTAAGATCAACATGTTCATGGCCCAGAAACGAACTAAGACACAGTGGCAGGCCACTGGCTACAGAGCTGGAAGCTGGTAGAGGTGGCCAGGTGTCCCATTCCTGCGGGTACACAGGCTAAAAGCTGCTGGCCTGAATCTGAGGCTGGGGTCAGGCTCTCCCACCTGTGAAAGGGGCTAAGGGAAGCCACAAACAATGCCTTGGGCCAGGTTTGTGCAAAGCTGCATCCTTGCCTGAGAAGTCAGCCTGCCGAGCTCACCAAGGGAAGAGAAGCTGGGACATGAAGATCTGTTTCTAGACTGGAACACCTAGGGGGTCAAGTGGAGCCAAGAAGAAAGCCAATAGATGAGGCGGGGAAAACAAAGAGAGAGGGGAGAGAAACAAAAAACTCCCATCCAGAGTGAATCTACAAATGAAAATTCTAAAACACACAAGGAACGTGAACACCAAGAGAACTGACAAAGTCTGCAATCAGGAGACAAATTCTCACAGGCTGAAGCAACAGGCAAATCACAAAGCAATCTCAAAACAACTTATCATCTGAGATCCTCAAGGTGAGAAAATGAAGAATAGCCATAAAAAGAATAAGAATTTATTAAATGAAATAGGCAGGTCCAATGAGAACAGATGACTATCATAAAGAATGAATTATAAATGCTGGAAATGAAAGCTATGGCTATGGAAATCAAAAGGTAGATAGGTTAGGGATACATTGCAGAATGGACACAGTTAAAAGAGAATTAGTGAACTGGAAAATAATAGGAGGGAGTCAGTCAGAACACAGCCAGAGGGCTTCCCTTGCCCTGGTGGGGCAGTGGTTAAGAATCCGCCTGCCAATGCAGGGGACACAGGTTTGAACCCTGGTCCGGGAAGATCCCACATGCCGCGGAGCAACTAAGCCTGTGCGCCACAACTACTGAAGCCTGCGCGCCTAGAGCCCGTGCTCGGCAACAGGAGAAGCCACCGCAATGAGAAGCCCGTGCACCACAATGAAGAGTAGCCTCCACTCTCTGCACCTAGAGAAAGCCCGCGCGCAGCAACGAAGACCCAATGCAACCAAAAATAAATAAATAAATTTTTTTAAAAAAAAGGAACACAGCCAGAGCAATAGGAATTTCAAAACATAAAATAGAAGGCAAGAATACTGAGGACAGATTGAAATGCTCTAACATAAGTCTAGGGGTGTTGCAAAAGAAGAGAGTAGGAGGAAAGGCAAAAAAGCACTATCCAGAAAGATAATGGTTGACAATTTTCTGTAATTGAAAAAGTCATCAGCCCTTTGACTGAAAGCACACTGAGGCCAAAAAAGGACAAACTATAATGAATCAATATCTAGATATATTATGGTGAAACTGTAGAACTTCAAGGAAAAAGAGAAAAATCTGATAATAATTAGTTTTACTCTTCAACTGAGAAGCTTTGGGAGCAAAGGATAACATTAAGAATCTAGGATTTTTTTTTTTTTAAAGGTCAAGTTTTTTTGGTTTTTTTTTTTTAATTTATTTATTTATGGCTGTGTTGTGTCTTCGTTTCTGTGCGAGGGCTTTCTCTAGTTGTGGCAAGCGGGGGCCACTCCTCATCGCGGTGCGCGGGCCTCTCACTATCGCAGCCTCTCTTGTTGCGGAACACAGGCTCCAGACGCGCAGGCTCAGCAATTGTGGCTCACGGGCCCAGTTGCTCCGCGGCATGTAGGATCCTCCCTGACCAGGGCTCGAACCCGTGTCCCCTGCATTGGCAGGCAGATTCTCAACCACTGCACCACCAGGGAAGCCCTAAGAAACTAGGATTTTAAGCATACTCTGGCAGCAGTGCAAAGACAGATTGAAGGACCAGAAAAATGATGGCTGAAGATTAACTAAGCCAGAAGATGCCCTCATGGAGCTTTCAGTCTAGTGGAAGACAATGGCTTACACATCTTTGTCTTACTTTCCTCCACTAAAACAATACTGAGCTTATGGTAGACACTCATATAAATATTAGATAATTTTTTAATTGGATAAGGCTCTATACATATACAAAAAGCACTTACTCTCTTTTACTGCTGGCCAAAATAAATAAACAAATAGAGCAAGATTAAAATAAGACCTTTTCTATTGATTTAGCATATTGTTGACATTATATAAGAAAAAAGGTATCAAATTAAGTTGAACAACCAAGGCAATTAATAACTCTAATGTATTTGAGATTAAAGCAAGTTCTGTGTTTTAAAGAATCCTTTCAAATGGAGAGTCAAAAACAGCTGTCAGGATTTATACAGCAAATTAATGTAAACCACTATTTAACATTAGAAACTTGAACAACCTTCAGCTCTATCTGCAAATACCGTGTGTACCTAAATAACTTATATGTAAATTTAGGCATCACCTGAACCGTGCTGACCTCAGAACAATTTGATGCTTTGTCAAGTAACATTCCCAAGTCCCCCTGGGAAGGGAACAGAAGAATACCAATGCTGAAAGAATGCCAAAGATGTAGTTCAATACTGAGACCGAGCTCATGTTCTTGATAGTATTAGTATCCCTTAGCTGAAAAATTGCATCAAATTTAAGGCAATGCCACAACAAAGAGAAGAGATGGAAAAACCACAGTAATTTGAACATACAGCAAGGTTAGAAAGCTAGTACTAATCCTATATATTAAATAATATTTAATCATTTATCAGGACAAGATGATAGTTTTTTAAATGAAGAACAGGCAGAGTGAAAAGTCATCAAGTTAAATCAGGAAAAGCTATTACATACCATTGGAAAGTAGGCGCATTTTATTGGGAATGGATGTTCAAACAATCAATACGTAGTTCATCACTGTCACACTAACATTACTCCAAAGTAAAAATGAAGCATGCTTTAATGCACACACCAATTGCTCAGATTTTCATCAAACTGGTTATTTCAGGAAGCTGGATCTAATAATTTGATCTTATTCCAAGTCCTACTTTAAGAACAAATAATACCTTAAAATATATATTTTCCCCCTAATGCTAGAACACAGAACTTAACCTATTCATAGGCTACACAGGTTGTTCTGACACTGGTCAAATCTGAGATGGAAACTCATCCACAGAGTCTTCAAAACCAAAGAGCAGACTAACCAGCTGAGTATAAAAATGGCAACGACCACTAGGACAGGGAACTGCATTTAAGGCAATTTCAATGGTGGCATAAGGAGAACATTAAAGTAAAGTAGTACACAATATTTCATTTCAATCTTCCTTTCAACTTTAAACCAAATGAGTATTTTTAATACTTTTCTGTGTTTAGAACTGCATTAGAAATCATAAAATAGAAAAGAATTTTATAAAATGTCTACACAAAGAAAGTTTAAAATTTGGAGACTTGCAAATAAAAATTGCATGTATAAAGTCTTGCATGTATAGACAATATGTAAACAAATACAGATGCTTGTGTATGCAAAGCAACATTACATATTGATAAAGTAGTAAATAGTCATCATGAATAGAAACAGAGGTTAAAAAGTAAAACATTTGGTGGGTTCGATTTCTTGAGAAGAGTTTCAGAGCGTATATGGAAGATAATATTTCTCATAATGAGAAATTAGTGAAGACGGAAGGGGGCTTCCCAAGAAAGAGCTTCCCAAAGGCCAGGAGGTAGGGGAGGAAACCGCACTCAGTGTCAAGCAGGGTAAAGCTGGTACAAAGATACAATAAGAAGAACAAAGGACAGAGAGCCTGAAAGCTCAGCAAAGGAATTTAGGATCAATGTTCTAGCATTAGGGGATCACTGGTCACTTTCAAATGATGATGAGATGAGTATCTATTACCTGGCTATGCTCTCAAGTGGGGATCGGCAAACTACAGCCCAGGGGACAAATCCAGCTCACCACCTGTTTCTGTAAATATAGCTTCATTGGAACACAGCCACACCCTCCATACACATATATAAAAGAGTTGGGACACAGAGCCAAAAATTTACTCTCTGGTCCTTTACAGAAAGAGTTTGTGACCTCAGTTTAACGTATGAATTAAGACTGAGTTAAGAAGATTATCAACAAGGCTAACACAACAAAGAAGATGAGAAAGCAGCAGAATAGAGAAGAATGGGAAAATTCCAAGAGACAATGAATGGCATCACTGACATAACCTGCAACATCACTAAGAGAATATTCTTGAAACTGTTTGAAGATTAATATATAAGAGTGAATAACAAAGCTTAGTATAAGCTACTACTTAATAATTTTAAAAGTCACAAAAAAGATTTTAATAGGTGATACCCTAAGAAGCTTTCAGAAGAACCTTATTATAGGACTGCTTATCTTATTTATGTTTATGTTCCCTACAGGTCAGTACAATAAAAGCTTGTTATAAAAGGCTGTTCCCATAAAGCAAAGATTAATTTCTGACACAGAAGTGACAAAAAATTCTTTGTAGCCAACCTGACTATATATATGTATTTTTATAACAAAGCCCATTATTTTACAACTCCTCATGTCAAATGTTGTAAAAAAATATGTTTTCTAAGGACCATAACTTTTTTTCAATAGCTAAGTTTCTATTTATAAAAATAAATATATCATTTAAAATTTCATAGTAAAAATATGTTAGAGCTATTGGTCATATATGATTATTTAATAGTATCTATACTACTACGTATGTGCATTGAAACACAGCGTAATTGTTGAAAAGCATAGAATTTACCCAAAGACACCTGCTGAGGTAGGGTTGGGAGACAGCAGACAGGGCTCAAACTGGTCTCCTGCCTTCAGGGTTTCTAGCAAGAGCTCCCATCCCCATGAATGCCAGGATTATCTTCATCAAATCAGATCTGATCAAGTCACTCCTGCTGACAAGATTCCAGTAGCTCACACTGAACCCCCCAGTTTGGCTTCAGCTTAATTTTCCAGCCTTATCTTTAGGTAACCACCCCTGGCTTTAGCTACACTGGAACACTCACTGCTCTTAAAACAGTAATAGCTAAAATTATTGAGCATTATCTATAGGCACTGTGTAAACTATTTCATATGATTTATCTCAATTAATCATCACAACCACCCTATTACAAAGATTATTATCATTACCACATAAGCTTTAAGGCCTCACAGTCACACAAACCCCTTTCAAAGCACACAGTCATATGTCTGTATACAATTTACAAAAATAGTTTGTACTCTTTATCTTAAACAGATCCCACCAAACTGTGTAAGTTTCAGGTGCACAAAACCTAAATATGCTCCTGATTATTATTATTCCCATTACTGAGGCTCAGAGAGGTTAAATAACTTGCCAAAGTACTCACCACAAGGAAATGGTAGAGACAGGATTTGAACCCAGGTCTACTCGTCTTTAGAAACTAAGAACCTAACTATAGTACTAAGGCTGTACCTCTGTTCTTGTAGCTCCCATTGTCTGAAATGATCATTCCTCGTCTTCCTATTTTCATCACTAGATTTCTAGAAGGCTCCTATTCATCCTCCAAAGCCCAACTAAAATGTTATGCCTTCTTCACAGCTTTCCCTAACCCTCCTTGGAAAAAAAGGCATATCCTTTAGATAGCCCTCTATTTTAAACACATATCACAGCATATCTATGACATGATGTAATAAAAAGAATATGCTTTTTTGGAGTCAAACTAACCCAGGTACAAATTATGGCTCTGCTACATATTTGTGGTACAATCTAAGGCAAAATATTTAAACTCTCAAACCCTCAAGTTATTTATCTTTAAAATGAAAGCAATAATTCTTACCACATTCATTCATTTAAATATCCAACCATCCATAATATACCCATTCAAGAAATACTTAATGAATGCCTACTATATGCAAGGCACAGAGCATACAACCGTGAAAAACAGACACTGGCCCTGCCACCACAGAGCTTACAGTCTAGCGGAGGATACAGACTAGTGAACAGATGATTAAAATTCAGAGCGAGAATCTGAGTATTGCAATTAAGACCAAGGCAGGGTGTAGAAGAGCTTATGGGGTAAGCATTGTGACCTAACCCAGACTTGCAGGGTCAGGTAAGGACAATGCAGATGAATAGCAATTCAGTGGTAAGTCTCTTAAAAATAACAGAGAGCAAATATTCAAGACAGATACCGCAAGTAATTTCAATTTAATAAAATACTTCCACCCCACCCACGCCATAATCACACGTCCCTCATCTCTTAAGATTTGAAAACGCCTCTGAATGTCAGGGAGGGAAAACTGATTTTTTACAGTAGGTGGGTCAGCCAAAATGAAACCTGGTGCATTGCACTGGTCAGTAGAAACAGAACAGTCCAAATAAAAATAAAATCTGCTTCTCAGAATTCTGTCACAACCATAAGGATTCCTTAACATTTGTTCTTGTTATCTGTGTTAAAGCATTTAATGACAGAACAAGGAAATCATTTCCACATTTTTCTGGGGGCTGAACTGCTGCACAAAGTGAGAAGCAATTGCAGCTTTCAAGAGAGATGCTAATTGCAGCTTTTAAAATATTAGACGCCCTCTAAACACCCAGCAACCCCCGTCCCCTAGGAGTTTCTGGGTCTTTCTTAAAGGTGTGAGGAGGAGATTGCCATCTAGACTTCATTTCCTACCTAAGGATTTAAAAACATTTTTGTTGAGTGATTTATTCCTAATTCTTCAAGGATCATATGTCTCACACCTTCAGAAGCATTGGAAAAAAGGACCATCTTATTTAGACAAGAAACCTGTAACAATTAGAAAAGCTTCATTGAACCGATAAAGGAAAAAACTCCCAACCTCCTACTTTATTCCACATAAAATGGGAATTTCCATCTTAATTTAGACTTTCTGCCAGCGAGCCAGCAGGGGTAGGACTTGGAACCCTCCCTGTCACAGACGTTGTCTAGGCAAAGATGAAGGAGGGAAAATCGGCTACAAGACACCTGGCTATTCTTACTTCCTGGGAGGGTGAGAGGGAGGAAAATGTTGTCCTGCTGGCAATTCTATTTATAAATGCTTTTCTTTACAATAAGATGACAAATTTAAGAAGGAGGAGGGGAAGGAGAAGCAGCTGCCCACACAGAGTATTACTTTAAATTTAATTATTGGAAAATCACTGTATTCAGGCCAGGAGAGGGAAAATATGGAAGGAAACCAAAATTAAGTTATATAAACATGGTGGCTAGGGGACCAACAATCATCTAAAGGAAGCTCCCATGCTGCCACTAGCAAAGAGGAAAACTGAGATCCAGAACAAGTAGAATGTCATTCTCATCAAGCTACCAATCCTTCTGGTATTGAGCTATGAATGTGGATTACACAAAACCTTTAGCCATGAAATCTACAAGGTATTCATATAATTATCTATCTATATATATAACACTTTTTCTGAAAATGGAGAGATCTGTACTCTGGTCTAAAAAAGAGGCTGACCCACAATCAGTATATGAAAATATTGACTGAACTCACTTCCTGCTGTGAAGTATAATGACTTGTAAAACTAGTTATAAAAATGTATAATAAATACACTTCATTTTCCATCTAATCCCAGTTACTAGGATTTAAGTTTTACTGATACATATGTACCCATAACTTAGTGAGATTAGAGTCAAATTAAGGGATAGAGTGGGCCTAGGCTATAATCTCTACAGGAATCTAAAATAATGTTGAAAAACATCACTGGGAATAAAATCAGATCGGGGAAAATCATATGTGCCAGAAAGGGCTGTGTGTGGATAGAGTGGAAAAAAAAACTTTGAAAGAGGCCTGAGGTAGGGATGGGAGTAGTAATGAGTCCAACCAACACACACACACACACACACACACACACACACACACACACACACACACGCGCGCGCTGCATCTTCACATTCACAAAGTGGTTTCTAAACTGCCTTCTAGGGAAAGTGGGTCCCATTAGCTTTTACCGTGGGGTATGGATTTGCTGAGAGGCGGTGAGAGGCACACTGCCACCCGCACTTCTCCTCCCCTCCCCTCCCCTGCAGAGACCCGCTTCTCCCAGGATAATGGCTGAGGAAGTGTTTGAAGAACAGTGGACATGAAGGGGTGCCAGACCACAGCCTTCCCAGAACACCTGGGGCTTCCTTGTGCCTGAGTGGAGTCAATGTCGCATTTTAACATTGACTGACATTGCCTTGATCTGTGGCATCTATTTCTATTTCTCCTTCCTATCTTGTCCTTGTTCTCTCAAATCAAAACTCACATTCCCATAGATCTCAGTTCCCTTTGAGGCAATCAAAATATGTGATTAAAGTGATTCACGGCAGGGGTGGGGGGGTGGTGAACCAACAAGATTTTACCCTAATAGGGATTACTGGTCACAAAGGGGGCTTGGTAACCAAAATGAAGAGTTCATGGGTAAAATGTGTTTGGAGATCTTCCATCCTGTCTCTAGAAGAGTGACAGCTAATTTTAAACGTCTTCCTGTTACCCTGCCTTCCCCTCCCCTACGTCCCAAGGACCTACCCATAAACCTGCCGTATAAGCACCCTCCATTTGCCATTTAATTAATTCTGGGTCAGTTCCCTGCAGGTGACCTAGTCAAGGGCTTGATGGTTAGTTCTGAGAAGACACTGTTCATTCAGCACCTTCCACATTTAAATACTCCAAATTCATCCACTGATAAATGATGTAGAAAAAGCCAGGATACCACTACAACCAAAGCAGATGCTGTCTGTCGTATGACTCGACCCCTGACTTTGCTCAGAGTGACTCGAAACTTCAGTGAAAAGTAACTGAAGACAACGGTGTCCATGATGAAGGGAATGAAAGCTGTTTCCCTTCCTAGAGAAATCACTTAAAAAGGAGTGGGAAAAGGAGAAGAAAAAGAACGAAGGAAGAAAACTGGGTCGACACTTGGCATTTACTTGAAGAGGAGCCAGCAGAATGTACGTGCAGAGACAGTTTCACAGCACAGAGGGAAGGCATCGATCAGAAGGCTTCCTTGGCGCAATTAAATTTCTTTGGTGGCGGCCTCGGCTGGGAAGGCAAGGCACAAAAGTCGTGTTCAGGGTTCTGAGGGCCAAGAGGTGGTGTCTGCGAACTTACGGGGATTGATCGGCTCAGGAATCTCGCTGAGGAAGAAGAAAGGCCGGTGTAGGAGGGCCGCAGGGCGGTGGTGTGCTCCTCGGTCCTGGCGCTGTGAGGGCCCGGCTGACTGTTCGGGGCACTCCCGCTGCTGCTGTTGCTTCTGCGGTACTGGTTGTTGTTGAGCTCAGGGTAATTTCTGGCAGGCGGCTGGGAGCTGCCATTCAAGAGGCTGGTGAACGGGTTGGCTACGAAACCCACCTTGGAGGGTGAGGCAGTCTTTTTGTTCTCTGGATCGTCGGCTGCAGCGTTCAAGTTCCCTAGAGAACTGGCTAGCCGGGAGTTTATGGAAAAGCTGAATGAAAAACACAGGTGGGGCGGGGGGGGGGAACACAGACAGCCATGTATACTCACGCAGAGTTCACGTTTCTAAAACACACGATTACGACATTAGGGGAATGGGATGAAGACAGTTCTAATCAACGCAAATGGTGACAGAATTGCTCTTGGTGATATTATAATATGTGGCCTTTAGTTATACATGGTAAGTTCCTCTGTCAAAAGTAGTTAAGACTCAAGAAGCTGGCTAAAACAGTTTGACCAGAGATCCTGAAATAGAATATGTGCGGGTTTCTACTTACCCTGTGGCAGGAAGTAAATGAAAAGGACTATATAAGGGGAGAGTACAAAGCAGACCTAAGTATAAGATTTAACATCTATATATTCAATCATATGACTACATCAAACATCCCTACCCATTTTAGTTCGGCCCATACACATCAGGGGAGAAACGACCATGTCATATATTATTAGTCTGCGCCACTGAGCTCTGTTCCCTGGATCATGTTAGGCAAGATCTGGAAAGGGATGCCGTACGGCATTCCCTCCATGGCCATGTCCCCACAATTCAAGACAGGAACAGAAGGCTAGAGGGTCGCAGCGCTTTTTGTGGTTTCTCCCCTTCCCCCGGTCCCTTCCTCTCACAAACTTCAGCCAAACTCATTGTCTGCTGCTGCCTTCCTTCACCTCCAGCCAGTGCCTCAGAAGGAGGAGAGAAAAATTACCTTCTTACACTGGTGCCTGAGGACAAGGAGCCTCTGTTTATCCTCTTAGCCATCACCGAAGGGGACAAAGCCACTTTTGAGGTCTTCAAAGCAGATGCAGATCCTTGTGGGGAAGAACTCAATCTTTGTGGAAAAAAATGGGCAAAGCGTCACACAAAAGCTGTGTTATCTTAACATTCAGCAATCGACTAGGACAAGATAAACTCATAAATGCTAAAGAGATCATGGCAGGTCCTACTAACAGTAGCCAACACGGTCGCAGCCCTCACTCTGTGCTGAGCGCTCATCTAAGACGCTGACGGACATTAACGCAGCTCCTCCTCACAGCAACCCCACGAGGCAGCGAAGACTGCACTTTGCAAGTGAGCAAATGGAGGCACAAAGGAAAAGCTCCTCGTCCAAAGTCACTCAGCGAGCAAGAGGCAAAGCTGGGATTCAAATCCAGGATCCAAAGTCCTGGGGGTAACCACCATCCTGCCATCCTTGGTCACTTCCCTTCCTTGACACTGGCATTCATTCCTTCCAAGTCCTTAGATTCTACTTCTCTATATTTCAAATCTATCCTCTCCTTTCCCCTCTGCAACTGCCCTAGGTGAGGCCATCATTATTTCTTATCCTTCACTCCTAGCAGCACCTTTTAATCTGGTTCCTTAAAACTCACATTCTGAATAGCCTCCAACAAAATCTAAAATATCTAATCATGTCGCTTCACTGTTTAAACCATCTAATCTTTCTTCAGTGCCCAGAAAGCCTAAACTTCTTGGCTTGGCTTCTAAAACCCTCCAAAATCTGGCATTTGCCAATTCTCCACATCTTCCCACCAGACGCCTCTTCTCCAGCTACAGAAAATGCCCTGAGATCCCTGGATGGACGGCATCCACACCTTTGTCCAGTTTGCATACGCTATTTTTCCTGCCAAGGCATCTTCTCCTGTCCTTACCTCACCTCTACACATACCTTTTTCTTCCACCTCCATCTGACTCACTCCTATTGCTTATCCTTTAATGGTCCAATCAGCTGCTACCTCTTACAGCAAGCCTTCGCTGAATTCCCAGGCGGGGTAAGCATCCAGTTTCATCATATCTTCTCATAGTAAATCACAGCTCTTGTACCACATTTCATTGTCTAATATCGTCTACTTCCCTCAAAATTAGCTCCATTACGAGCAAAGAACTGTCTCTCATTTCAATTCCCAGACTAGCACAGTGCCAGACTCAGAGTAGGTGTTCAGGAAATATTTGCTGAGTGAACAAAAAGGGAAAATTGACTCAAATCTGGACTACTAGGGCCCAGTCATGGTTTTAATACCAAATGTGTTTTGTCCTGGACAAATCTTTTAATGTAGCTGAACCCTGTTTTCTTATCTGCTATAGAAAAGCTGATTTACTTGTAGACTCTTTTCTTCATCATCTTCCCTCCAAACAACAGCTTACGACATGGTTTGCCTCTAAATCAAGAACAGGAAAAGTTGTACAAGGAAGCAGCTCAAGCTTCTGGAGAAGTCTGGGCCATCTCAGAGCTGCCCTCACTAAACAACCCTAAAACCTAGAGCTGAATAAGAACAGAGCTGAGGAGTGAATCAGCTTTTTTTCCCCATCTGTTGATGACAGTTTTGGGCAAACATTTCTACGGCCCTCACCAAGACCTACCCTGGATCCTGGTACCACTTAGACCACCAGGGAGTGTTCAGGGAACATTTTTCCAGAGAAAAACACTAATGTTTCCTCCTCAAATGGAGAATAGCGAAGGAAATAAAACTAGAAAACAAAGGAAGGGAACAAATACATGCAAAAATAGGAGGAAAGAAGAATAACAGAAATGTTAAAAATTCAAGGCAAAATCTATCACTGGCTTGAAAGGCATGCTGCAGAGCCACTGCAGTTTATTAGAGATCCCACCAGGCACTGGGCACACCGAGTACATTGGCATCATTCCCACAGCCATACGGCCCTGTAGACACCTCAGGAAAAAAACTATTTTTCATGGTGAGCATTAAATATAAAGCATATTGTAAGATCTAGAACAGAAAGGAAGGAATTTTAAAAGTGAAAAGCTGTGGGCAGTTTATTTCTATGGGCTTAAGGGTTGGGAAATGTATCTAAAGGGTAGCATTTGTTTATAAGCTACTGGAAATTCAACCTGGTTGACAGTACCTGGAAGGCTGGGGCACTGCTCTTGGATGCCCTTTCATATCCTCCAACCTACAGAAACCAAAGACAAATGTTCACACAACACCAGGGTCACACATTTAAGCCAAGACCAAAAGTCAAATCATCTGCAGTCAGACCAGCAAAATTATTAAATGGGCAAGAGGGATAAACCTTGCAAATGGATATTAGTATTTATTCACTTTATAAAATAAATCCTAGAACCAGCAGGAAATCTATTTTAGTCATTTTGTTTCCTCTTGAATTTCATTTACAACAAAATGCTTTTTCATCAGAAGGTGGTATTGCATCTACTCAGGTTAAAAATGTTTGATCATGGTGCCATGATGCTGTTAAGAAAAACTAAATTCCAAAAAATGAGAAAATTTCTGAGGATAAAAAGAAAAAGAAAAACATCATGTTGGAACGAGCCTTCTAAAGTTTGTGTAGTGAAGATTCTCTTGCTTCTTTTGCCTTTTTATTTGCCAAGTTACACCCCAACTTACACCTTCCTCCCCCTTATGATTTCTTAAAAATCAAATATAAATCTGTTTGAAGTTAATTTTAATCAATATAATGCAATTTCTTAGAGTTTCAAACAAAAAATGGTGAATAAAAAAGATTGGTAATGTAAACTGATCTTGACGAAACTTCCACTGACTTAGACAATATATATAGTGAAAAGAGCATGAACTTTGAACAGTGCTGGGTTTGAATAACAGCTAGGGAGTGATTTAACCTCTCTGATCTCAAGCAACCAACACAAATGTGGGTAATGGTGCACACCTTTTGTGTTAACTCAGTTAATCCTCATGTCCAAACTAGGCACCTAACAAGATTCCTGGCCATAGCAGCTGCTCGGTAAATGGTACATTTCCTCAATTTCCTAGTGGTAGTTGGTGATTATTACTAAGTACCAAACTTGCTATCCCACCTTTCCATTTTACTATAGAAAACAATCACCTCAACGTTGAGCTATATGAACCTTCATTTTCAGGGCAGGAAACCAGTACCCAAAGCACAGATAATGGTATGACCAGACCCAACGTGACTTAAGTGTTATAATCCTCCCAGATAATACATAAAACTAAATTCCCTGTCAGGAGTCTGTTTGACATTTATCATACTAGCAAAACATCTCTCTTGCTATGCATTTTTCTCACTTAAAAATCAAAAGAAAGTAGCCACTTCTGGTTATATTCATTTGTGGACTTGCCATTCCTTACATTACAATAAAGAATCTTGATATTTACAGATTTTTGTACCTACATTGATTCTGAAGTCTTTTTTTTTCACTTAATCTGAATTATCAGAAGATTCCAAAGGTTGTGGTCAGAAGTTAAGTCCCATCAATTGATTCTGATGAGTAATTTCAGACCTCCAAACCAAGATGGTTTATAACTTTACAGGCAAGAATTCCTTATTCAATTCTCAAAAATAGAAAGTAAGGCTAAGGAGTTAGGATATCCAAAACCTTGGCATACTATACTTATCTGCACACTCTAGATTAAATACAAACGCTTGGCACATCTGTGAGAATTCACCATAGGACAGGAAACCCATTCACAGGAGAAGAGTCCATTCCAAGTGGAATTTTGAAGAGTCTCAGAGACAACCAACTGCTTAGCAGTTTAAGGTGGAATTCCAGAGATTAAGATGCAGCAGCTGCTTTCAATAAGCTTCTAAAATTTAGCTACTCCCCGCAGTGAAAAAATAATTTAAAAAATGACACAAAATAGTAATAAACCAAAAAATGAGAGGTAAACATAGTACTTATAGAATGATATTCAAAAGAGAAGATTAAATAGTCTATCCACAAATGGAGGTACAATATAAATTTTAAAGTTTCAAATAGATCTACCTAAATGCACACGATGGCGAGGAGCGTGGCTGTCTCTGACTTTTTAAGGCACGTAGTTTGTCTCCCTGGGTTATATTATTTTTCATTTCCACATCTTCATCCTCTTCTAAATTATTCTGGAAAAAAAATTCATGTTCCACAGAAAGGTCATTATGAATAATTCTACTTTATATAGATTTCTTAATAGCTTATGGATTATCTCGGTATAT
Source organism: Eubalaena glacialis (assembly GCF_028564815.1). Classification (NCBI taxonomy): domain Eukaryota; kingdom Metazoa; phylum Chordata; class Mammalia; order Artiodactyla; family Balaenidae; genus Eubalaena; species Eubalaena glacialis. The sequence goes on from NC_083718.1 coordinate 106,230,227, forward strand.
GGATATGTTTTATACAGATTATCTTAAATAGTTTTAACGCACTATGAATTCAGCATTGGCCACATATATACTAAAGAACACTGGACTAATCACCAATTAAATATACTGGTCAAATTCCAAATCAAAGAAGCATGGGTACGGATGTGGTAGAATTTATTAAAAGGAGTTCTGTTACAATGGACCACAACCATGGAGACTTTCTTGCAGACAAAATCATGCTTTTGAATATAGCTTAGACATAGGTTGGCTCAATAGATACAGTACAAATATTTTTCCAGAAGCTACCAGCACCCATCACTGCAAATTCCATAACTTGTTTACATAAGTGAAAGATAAAACAATTTAGGATATCTATACAGTAACTTATTAACATCATTTAACACTATTAAAAGCACTCAAGATTTTTCCAAGCTTACTAGACTGGGAAAGTGTGTTTTCTGCTGAAACAAGTCTTGTAGTTGGAAAAATACATATAAGTACCACACCAGGTCTTTTTTGCATACCAGCTCACATTTAATTCTCACAACCCAGGGAGTGGGGGTGGGGAGGGCACCATTACCCTTAATTTAAAGATGAAAAAAGGAGGTGCTTGTGGAAGATAAGACTATTGCCCAAGCTCCCATAAACTCTTCATGACAGAGCTATGATTTTAAAATCAGATTTCTTGTCCTCAGATACAATGTTCTTTCTAAAATATATGCCACAGCACACTAACACTGCACCATAAAGATTGTATTTTTCCTCACCTGAAAAAAAATCAAAAGGTTTGAATTTGCTAAGATCATTTCTAGCCATAAGAGTCTCCTCTCTTCTTGAAAGCTAGAAGTCTTATTTGATGAAGAATGTACAAAAACGCACTTCCCTCAGTCACAGTTTAGTCATTTTTGACAGTCATTCCTGAATCAAAACACTTTTTTGTTCCTTGCCATATATTTTGGGGTCCATGGATTCATCTGGGGCTCAGTAGGCATGTCCTGGGTAAAAAGACCACACCTCACTACTACAGCTCTGATTTAAAAAAAAAAAAAAAGACATACAAAATATACAGCTAATAGGAAAGAAAAAGAAATGAAGATGAAAGCATCCCAGAGGAGACAATCCCTTAGCTGAGTCTTAAAGAATGAGTACAAGTGAAGCAAGCCAAACCAAGATCACAGGAAGGGCCATGCTGGCAAAGAACACCAATTTAACAGTCACAGGATCATGGAACGTCAAAGTCAGGGGGTTCTCTTAGAGTCATTAAGAAATGCCCACCTATAAAGTCCCAAAGAATCAATTATATTATTCATCTTTGTCCATACAATCCCAGTGGGGGGAAATCTACTACCACCCAAGGAAGCCTGCAGGAACAGAAATCAGGCATGCCTGAAGGCTAGGCTTGCAAGCAGGATAGTACACCTGAGAAGTTGAGCTTAGCTTCATCTAGCACCCAACATGCTGGGTTGGTAGCAGTTACTTCTGCCTGATAGAAGGACAAGCACATAGCCAAGAGGCTCCAAAATATGAGGGGGTATCAAGAAGTATATAAGCCTTCATAAGATTGGCAAGGAGAGCTTCTTGAAGGTCTGACCGGATCCACACCCCAATCAGTTTCACTGTCTAATGAGTGCCTTAGTGAGAAAGCCAGGAAAGCATGTTTGTCTATTCAACTAGGAGGATCTTTGTGTTCCCAGCTCTAAAATGCCTTCAAAATTCTAAGGAAAAGTAATTCTCAACTTGAAATTGCAATATTCAACCTATCTGTCAAGTGTAAAAGTAGAACAAAGGTACAAAAAGTTACCTCCCTCACAATCTTTCTGCGAAAACTATTATAGGATATGCTTCAGGAAAAGGAAAGAAGACAACATGAGATCCAGGAAAATTAGGGATCCAACTGAGAAGTGTGAAGAGAAGGCCTTGGGTCAGAACTCTATATTTTGGCTGTAGAACAATTAGTCCAGGTGGGAATGCAAAAGTGTCTTCAGGAAAACAACGGACTTGGTAAGATTTTTTTGTTGTGTTGAGATTTTGAAAAATTTTTAAATTGCTTGGCACAATTTGGGGAGCAGGGGAGAGTAGCATTCTCTTTTCCCAAATATATAGAAAACTACACAAATAAAAAGAGCAAATAACTCTAGGGGGAAAAAAGAGAGCTTCAACAAAGAAAACGGTCATAGTGGGCTACTAAGCTCAACAGTGAGCAATATTTACATAGTAATAATGTATACATTATTTGGGTTTAACCAAAATTATAATATAGCTATATTGGGAAGCTAGGGGAAGTAGAGGTGATAGCAAGGTAGGAGAACTAATCCTATCTACCATAACCAGGAGGCAATAGAAAAATGTCCAAAATTGATAAGCTTTTAAAAGTAGCATTATAGCAAGATATTTAGAAATTTGGCAGTGAAAATATTAGTATAATTTGCTTACAGGTTTCTCCCGTTTGAGAATGGGTCTCAGGATACAGAAAGGTGGGATAGGGAACTGATTTTTTATCAGATTTCAATACTTTTGATATTTCTAAAACTGTGGTCATGTATTATTTTCTAAAATAAAAATTAATTTTAAAATATACAGTTAAAGAAAGTAACAGTATATTTATATTATAGTTACTTTACATGTGTTTATTTCTCCCACTTTATTGTAAATCTTAAAGGTGAAAATTTTTTAAATTATAATACATTTCAAACACGTAGAAAACAACAAAATGATGTAACAGCCAGCCATGTACCTAACTACCCAGAATTAATATATTTTTTCTTAAGCTCCTTAAGGAGTTTACTTAGGTACACTGGCTCTCAAAGAAAAAGAAAACATTATATATTAAGTCTCAGTGCTCAACCTCTGGAGAAGGAAACCATGTCTTTTCCAAAGAAAAAATATATATATTTTACCATATAATACTTGTTTGTCACAGGTAACAACAAACTACAGAAAAGAGATTAAAAAAAATATTAAAGCCACCTACATACTTACCATCAAAAGTAAAACACATTAGCATTCTGTCATATAGTCTTCCAGACTTTCCCCTGTGCTATACATACCCCACCAACACATTTCTTCCTCTCAGAAGGAGGTTGAATTATACATGCTGCTTTGTAACTTACTTTTTCACTTAAATATACTACGGAAGTGTTTCAGGGTAAATTTTAAAAATCTTCTACATTATCATGTTTTATGGCTCCATAAAATTCCATTGCCGAGATGTATCAAATTTTATATATTTTGCCCTAAGTCAGGCTGTTTGCTGTCTTTCATCACTATAAACAGTTCCAACAAACATCCTTCTATAAACACATGGTTTTTGAACGCTGTCCTATTATTATTGCCTTAAGATAAATGCATAGAAGTGGAATTGCTAGATTAAAGTCTCCTGCTACATGTTATCAAACCGCCCTCCAGAAAGGCTACACCATTTTAAACTCCAACTAGCAATGTTTAAGAGCTTTTTAATCCCCAAACCCTTGCTAATACTGCATACGTTTCTTTAATCTCATACAAGTTGATAGGCATAAATGGCATCTGTGTTTCTTTCATTCCTAGAGAAGTAGCACATTTTTTTATATTTACCAACCATAAGGGCCCCCATTTTGTTTTATTTGTGTACATGGAGTTTTCACATTGATTTTTTCTTTTAAATGTTGCATACATTATCTAATTTTATTCTTACAGTGATTCTGAGAAGTAGGTGGGAAAGGAATTCTTTTTTTTTTTTTTAATTAGGGAGGAGTTTTACTATTTTTATTTATTTATTTTATTTTTGGCTGTGTTGGGTCTTCGTTTCTGTGCGAGGGCTTTCTCTAATTGTGGCAAGTGGGGGCCACTCTTCATCGCGGTGCGCGGGGCTCTCACTATCGCGGCCTCTCTTGTTGCGGAGCACAGGCTCCAGACGCGCAGGCTCAGTAGTTGTGGCTCACGGGCCTAGTTGCTCCGCGGCATGTGGGATCTTCCCAGACTAGGGCTCGAACCCGCGTCCCCTGCATTAGCAGGCAGATTCTCCACCACTGCACCACCAGGGAAGCCCTGATTTTTTTTTTAATAAATTTATTTATTTTCTTTATTTATTTTTGGGTGCACTGGGTCTTTGTTGCTGTGCACGGGCTTCCTCTAGTTGAGGCAAGCAGGGGCCACTCTTCGTTGCGGTGCGCGGGCTTCTCATTGCGGTAGCTTCTCTTGTGGAGCACAGGCTCTAGGCATGAGGGCTCAGTAGTTGTGGCACGCAGGCTCAGTAGTCGTGGCTCGCGGGCTCTAGAGCACAGGCTCAGCAGTTGTGGCGCACGGGCTTACTTGCTCCGCGGCATGTGGGATCTTCCCAGACCAGGGCTCGAACCCGTGTCCCCTGCATTGGCAGGCGGATTCTTAACCACTGTGCCACCAGGGAAGCCGCACATTGATTTCTTAAGGGTTCTTTACATTAAAAAAAAAAAAAACTTTCATTTGAATGTGTTGTAAATATTTCCTCCCAGTTGATTAATGTGAGGAGAAAAACTCAGAGAGATCAAGACTGGGGGCGGGGGGCACAGCAGTGGTCTGGTGAGAGATGACAGATTGGATTAAGGTAGGAGAAACTGCCTGGAACTCAGGACCTGGGGAAGGAGGAGGGAGGGGAAAAGATCTGGACACACAGTACAGGTCTGAAAAAAATCTGCTAAAATATAAATCATGGGGTTTTTTGTCTCAACCTGTCTCCCCTTATTTTATTTCTGTGGCTATTGTAAGAAGTTTTAGCCATTTTTAGGACTAAGAATATAAAACATATGAGTTATAAGATTCTTAGTAAATGATTAACAGCCTTCAAACTCTTGACAAAAATAGTTATATACAATGTTATTCAAAACACATTTAAATTACAAAATTAAGAAACAAAAAGCCCCACACACCTATGGTCAATTAAACTTTGACAAAGGAGGCAAGAATATACAATGGGAAAGAGAGAGTCTCTTCAGCAAGTGGTGTTGGAAAAGTTGGATAGCCGCATGTAAATCAATGAACACACCCTCTCACCACACACAAAAATAAACTCAAAATGGCTTAAAGACTTAAACATAAGACAGGACACCATAAAACTCCTAGAAGAGATCATAGGCAAAACATTCTCTGGCAGACATCATACCAATGTTTTCTTTTATCAGTCTCCCAAGGCAACAGAAATAAAAACAAAAATAAACAAGTGGGACCTAATCAAACTTACAAGCTTTTGCACAGCAAAGGAAACCATAAAAAGAAAAGACAACCTACAGAATGGGAGAAAACATTTGCAAATGATGCACCCAACACGGGCTTAATTTCCAAAATACACAGCTCATACAACTCAACAACAACAAAACAAACAACCCAATCAAAATATGGGCAGAAGACCTAAATAGACATTCCTCCAAAGAAGAAATACAGATGGCCAATAGGCACAGGAAAAGGTACTCAACATCACTAATTATTAGAGAAATGCAAATCAAAACTACAATGAGGTTCCACCTCACACTGGTCAGAATGACCATCATTAAAAAGTCTACAAATAACAAATGCTAGAGAGGATGTGGAGAAAAGGGAACCCTCCTACACTGCTGGTGGGAATGTAAGCTGGTGCAGCCACTGTGGAAAACAGTATGGAGGTTCCTCAGAAAACTAAAAATAGAATTACCATATGATCCAGCAATCCCACTCCTGGGCATATATCAACAAAACTATAATTCAAAAAGATACATGCACCCCTATGTTCATAGCAGCACTATTCACAATAGCCAAGACATGGAAACAACCTAGATGTCCATCAACAGATGAATGAATAAAGAAAATGTGGTACATATATACAGTGGAATACTACTCAGTCATAAAAAAGAACAAAATAATGCCATTTGCAGCAACATGGATGCAACTAGAGATTATCACACTAAATGAAGTAAGTCAGAAAGAGAAAGACAAATACCATATGATATCACTTATGTGTGGAATCTAAAATGTGACACAAATGAACCTATCTATGAAACAGAAACAGACTCACAGACATAGAGAACAGACTGGTGGTTGCCAAGTGGGAGGGGGTTGGGGGAGGGATGGAATGGGAGGTTGGGGTTAGCAGATGCAAACTTTTATATATAGAATGGATAAACAACGAGGTCCTACTGTATAGCACAGGGAACTATATTCAATATCCTATGATAAACCATAATAGAAAAGAATATTAAAAAAAAGAATGTATATATATATATATATATATATATATATATATATATATATATAACTGAATCACTTTGCTGTACAGCAGAAATTAACACAACATTGTAAATCAACTATACTTCAATAAAAAATATTTTTTAAAAAAGAAAAAAAAACTATATAGAAGAGGACTTTGGTCTCCTGGAATACTGAATAAGACATGCAGACAGGAATATAACCAACCCCTGTATTTATTAGGGCACTTATAACATATACTAGGTCACAAGCACCTGTGTGGGGAAAAGTATATTAGAAAATAGAGCTCCATTTGTCATGAGGCATAAATCAATCCCAAGAACTGGTGGACCTAGGGCAGTTTGAAGATGTTTCTCATCAGGTACTGTTACACCACATTCTTTATACCAAATTCATTCCTCATGATGACGAACGATGAACAAAGTCACAAACGATAAATGCCGAGAATCTAATCCAGGCCTCCGTGTGCTCTTGGGCTCCAGCCCCTTTCCCCAGAGTCCCAGTACAGCCCCCCTCTTGCTCACAGCTACTCTGGAAGCAGCAGATCCCCTGAAGCAAAGCCACACGATTGCCGGCAATGGTGAAGAAGCCTAGTTCAGGGAAGACCCTGATATCTTGGCTCCCCCAAGGACAGGGGTCTGTTCTCAGACCCCCTGTCGCCCTCTGGAGGGTCTGAGCATCAGTGCGTTTTCTTTTGGATACAAGCCTGCCCTACAGACAGGAAAATAAGAGCCAACTAAAACACATAAAGAAGGAGCATTTTTAAAGATATTGTTATTTATAGGTGATGGTCTAGCTAAAGAACAAATAATAGCATAAAATATGAAGATGTATTTTATTCCACCAGTTGTTCTCTATATGCAGACAAGATGAAAACCAAAATCAAATAAATTAAATTGTGCCCATAGATTTCAGTTGGATAAATTACTGACCAACACATTAATAAAATGATAACAGAGAAAACTACTAGGGAGGCCGTTGTGTATGCCATTAAGAAAAGATCTTTTAGATGAAATATAGCACACTATGGAATAAAGATGGCAGAGTTATAACAGAAAAATGACATAAAAGGAGAGTTTGAAATAGAAACAAGTAAAAATAGAAGTCTAAGGACTGAAAGAAAAAGACAAAAATGGAATTTTCAGCAGATTTAAATGATTTGGCAAGGAAAAATGACTGGGTCATCTCTAAAATTCTTTTCACCTCTCAGATGTTAAACCTATGAGATGTAAAAGTTGGGGAAAGGCAAAGAGGTCATCTTCATAAGTTGTTTCTGATCAATAAAAAGTTTGGATTTATCAGAGCCCCCCAAATTCGTCTTCTCTTCCTTCTCCCTGCCACTGGTTCAGACCTCTGTCACCTGGACCACTGCCTCATGACCAACTCCCTGGCCTTCCACCCCCGGCCACACACAGACACCAGCACCCCTTCCACAGCACAGCCAGGGTGAGCTCCTCCAAGGGTGAATCTGGTACTGTCACTCCCCTTACTGATAGCCTCTGGTGGATCCCAGCGGCTTTCAGATTGGACCTGGAATGCCTTAGTGGGCCTAAGAGTGGAAAGAAAGGTGCTTAAAAGTAGGGCCTTAGAGATTTAATTTGTACTTCATAGATTTTTTTTTAAGATGTACCCTGCTCATGGGCAAAGGATTTTATGAATCATGGTAACTCAATGATGTAATTAAAACACCACACTCTTATTTACCTGATTGTCAATTAATGTGAACGTGGCTAAACCTCAGCAGCACCTGTTTCTAATTAATGTCTCTAACTCAAGAGTACACACTGACTGGTGTGCTAATACTGGACTATCATCCTAGAGGAGGAAAAGGATAAAAACGATTGCAATTCCAGGAGAAATTTATTAGGACACGTTGGCTAAGGTTATGTCCAAAATGACTGTATGCAATGTACTAGAGCCACAAAGAGGACCCAGTGGAGAGGCAGCATAGTACAGTGAGAGGCCTCAGGGTCGGGGGCCAACTCTGGAGCCAGAGTGCCTGGGTTCAAATGACAACTCCACTCTGTACTTTGTGATCTTGGGCAGGCAGCTTAACTTCCTCTGCCTCAGTTATGTCATCTGTGAAATGGACCTAGTAAAGGTGCCTATTTCATACAGCTCTTCTAAGTCCTAAAATTAATCCATGTAATAAAGTGCTTAGGACAGTGCCGGGCACATAGTAGGTGCTATTTAGGTTGTTGTTGTTGCCCTGTAAGCTCCTCATTTAACTCCTTATACATCTGGCACTTTAAATAAAGTGCATTAGATTCCATTTAAAGCCATTTTTTAATAACCCCAATACAGAATGGATCCTAAGGCCACTCAATGTCAAAATGAGCACTTATTGCTGGTACTATTTTATATTTGAGCATATGCTACCCTTGGATAGCTTGGATTATTACCAGTTTCATGTCTGTATTCTCGTTTGTTTTCTGTGAAACTGTCAGTCTTCATTCATTCAGGTAATATTTACGAAGGCCCTGTGGGCTAGGAATAGACTTATGATGAGGGCAGATAGAAGCCTCCATCCTTACAAAGCGTACTGCCCAGCAAGGAAGGCGAGGTAAGGACCATGGAGGAAAAGGACAGTGCAAGGCAGGGGCATGAAGCAGGGAGCCCACTCCAGACCCACAGGATGGGCTGTGTACATTTCATAGTTCCTAGCCCAGCGCTGAAGACCAGGTTCAATAAAGGAAAAGCCTCTATTTTTAAAAGATTTCTCATAACTCTAAGTGGGTGAAGAGAATTCATTAAAGCCACAACCTACTCCATTACCATGGCCTGAATCATTCTGGTTCATACTTTTGATTATTTTCCTTTTACCCACCCCATAAGCACTGAAAAACTATACATTCAAGCTCCCCAAATCAGGTAACTATGGAGCTTCCCAAGTTTCCTAATAGCCAATCACAGGAAAATTCCTGTAGGCTTAGAAATCAAAAAATAATTTGCTATCTCTGCTTTTAATTTGACTTTTAAAAAAAACTACCTCTGGGGCTTCCCTGGTGGCGCAGTGGTTGAGAATCTGCCTGCCAATGCAGGGGACACGGGTTCGAGCCCTGGTCTGGGAAGATCCCACATGCCGCGGAGCAATTAGGCCCGTGAGCCACAATTACTGAGCCTGCGCGTCTGGAGCCTGTACTCCGCAACAAGAGAGGCCGCGATAACGAGAGGCCCGCGCACCGCGATGAAGAGTGGCCCCCACTTGCCGCAACTGAAGAAGGCCCTCGCACAGAAACGAAGACCAAACACAGCCATAAATAAAAATAAAATAAATAAACCCAAAAAGTTTAAAAACAAAAAAACAAAAAAAAACTACCTCTAGAAGAACACTGGCTTTTTGCACTTTCTCTGTATATAAACTAAATAAATCCAGAATTTCCATGGGCTTCTATCCTGAACATTGGTATAGAACTTGAAACATTAAAACCCTTGCAGCATTCTTGACGTATTTTCCCAATTGGAATTCACAAGAATGATAAAGAAATCACTAACTCTGTTACACTCACTTGAGTAAACTAACTCCCCATATTCATGGAGACAGCACCAGATAAGCATGGCAATAAAAAGGCTCAGAATCAGAAGAGGTACTTGCACAAAGCATCACCTAACTATAAAGTCGTCCAAAACCCATAGATATGTCACTGTCTACAATCTTAACCACACCATCATTCTCTAGTATTTCTGAACTCTTTCATTTCTGTCCTCTAATTTCAAAAGTAACAGCACTTCTGAATGAGAGCAAAGTAATTAATTTGGGGTGTGGGAAATAGGAAGGAGGTAAAACAGCCAATATCTGAATATATGCTCATATTTAAAACTGACTTATTTTAAATTTCAATCATATTGCATTCATCACCCTTCCAGTGATAAATAAATGTTAATCAGTCTCAAGTTCAACAAATTGGGATCTAAAAAAGTATGAGAATGAAATGTTCTAACTACCAGATGTTAATTTAATACAGATTATGATATAAACAGCATTATGTTCCTGCAAGATAAATATATTTCTCAGATAGATGGATGGGTTTCGCATGTGCCTCTTCAGAGGTCATAACTCAAAAGCCTTATTTACTTGAACTCAAACCTGGGGAGGAAATGCTGACCAGAGCAACAAAGTGTTCTTGTTTAGCTACATTATCTCATTAAAATGTCAGATCCTTTTTGTTTGCTTTGAAAAGGCCAAACCATAACACAGAGACAAGAAAAGGTCTACAAAGGCTCTGAACATCAACACGACCTTGGCCAATAAGATTTACGCTTGGTCAGGACAGATGACGCAAACCAATAAACTTAGCCACTTCATCAGTGGCTGTCCTGGAGAACATACCACAGAGTTGAAAACTCAGTTCCTCCAGCAGTCCCCATCCTTCCTCCTGAAGAAAACACTCCCTATCTCCACTCCTGTTATCTTTCCTGGTGAAAAAATGTCTGTTTGGGATGCCAATTGTTGACCTAACAGAGCTATGATGCATTCTTTCCATCCTTGAGGGCTAAGCTTGTTCAAGGCCCTTGTCCATGTCTAATGGGTCACTGCCTAATTGAATGTAAATCTACACTTGCTGCTTAAATATTTTAATAGCTTTTTTGCCCCTTTAGTGACATAAAAATATAAATATAAACTAGGTGCTTAGCTTCACCTCAGGCATATTGTGGTAGAAAGAGCTAAACTAGGAGTTAGACTACCAGCTCTTAAGGTGGCCCCACTACTTAAAAACTCTGTAACCTTGGGCAAGTAAAAAATTTTGTGCGACCCGGGTTTCTGATCCACACAAGAGAGGAAACTAGAACAAATTATTTCAAGGTTGCTTCTAGCTCCAAAAATGCCCATGATCTTAATTCTTAGTAAATCACTACCATTTTTATTCAGAGGTAGCAGGTGTAATAGAAAAAAATATGGATGTGAAATCAGATAGACCTGGACTGAATCATGTTTCTGACACTGAGATTAGAACTTCTCTAATATTCAATTTCCTTATTATAAAATAGAGATAATATTGCCTTACTCACCAGGTAGTTATGGAGATTAAATCAGATGTGTATGTCAATTGTTTAAAGTGGTTTGTTTATAATGGAGTCTCAATTTAAAAAAAAAAAAGTTGCCCCTGATTATGTTTTCAACTCTGGACTTACTTTAGAAATCATGAATTTGAGGCTTCAATGTACCACTTGTGGTATGTAATATCCAACTGTCCCATTAAGATTTTTCTTCTTGTTATCTATTTCCATTTTCAAAGAGAAAGTTTGCTTTTCTATTTCTTTTTTGTAAGTATTTTCCAAACCAAAGTAGACTCCTTTATAATTGTACTCCTTAAATTACAGCTTTTTTCTTTTTAAGGATAATTGCTTTCTTTGCTTTTATTATTGCCTTATAGTTGTTGACTCCATGCCTAAAAATTTAGTACTGCAGCATTCAGAGAAGAGATGTGGCTATGTTATATGTGTTCAATTGGGAAACAAAGAAATGCAGAACGTTAGTCTTAAGGAGACACAAAAATCTTCCTGGAAAAAACTCACCTCTCCAAATCTCTCCACGTTTTGTATTTTAGATAAGTTTCCACCAATAGACATATCATCCAAGCTAGAAAGAATTTTATTAATACTTCCTTCACTGGATGGTCTATTTTTCAGTTTGGATCGGAAAATGTCTCCTTGGACCCATAATGATGCCTGTTTTCTGTAAAAAGGAGAAAAAAACAAAACAATCTTTGAAATAAATGAGTATCACCTCCTCAAAAGTATGATATCTTATAGACAAAAAGATTAGCAGATAGACATTTGCAGATCAGACTAGAAAGATTATGAAGTCTTAAAGAAAAATAAAGTCATTTTCTGAATGCCAAAATAAATTATTTAAAGTTGTACAGATGAACTGGTTTGCAGGGCAGAAATTGAGACACAGATGTAGAGAACAACCGTATGGACACCAAGGGGGGAAAGCGGCGGGGGGGGGTGGTGGTGGTGTGATGAATTGGGGGATTGGGATTGACATGTATACACTGATGTGTATAAAATGGACGACTAATAAGAACCTGCTGTATAAAAAAATAAATAAAATAAAATTCAAAAAATAAATAAAGTTCTATATTAAATACAAAACCTTCTTCCAATATATGTCTATATAGCCCTACATGGGTTAACTATTAAGGTTCTCAGTGCTTAAAACAAATTCCACAGCCATAAAGATAGTGAGCCAATTTGTCTTTTAAACATGAATTTGAAATCTGTAATATAGTTCTCAAATAGCAATTTGATACATCTGTAAAAATAGCTGGAGTGAAATGGACTCAAAGATGTAGATGAATAAACTTAAGTTAGATGGAGATAGTACCTTAAAAAAGTACCAAACACCTAACTGTATGTGGTATCATGAAAAGCCATGAACATATAACTTTACAAACCCACTCTTATAACCTAAAAATAAGGTTTATAGCCTCAATTAGATGATCCTTTGGGAAAAGGAAAATGTATTTGACGTTCATCTATAAGCTTTCCTTTATTCAAACAAGACATATTTACAACTGTTTTCAAGGTTGTAAGAAAAGAACTTAAATGTGTAAGTAAAATGACAATCTGGGGCTACTATTTTTATTGATCGAGTCACCTTCATGTATTTCTTTTAAGATAAATTACCCCACAGAACAGTTTTTGTTCTGTACTATACCATACTGTACAGATTAGAATTCAACCAAAAACATTATTCTTCATCATAAGGAATACCAACATGCAATGAAATAATAGCATTATCAGGGAGATGCCACCAATAAGAACATAGATTTCTTTTGTAAAGCAGCAGGAAGACCGAGTAATACTTTCTCTCAAAGGTTCTACATATCACAGAAAATCCAGGTTAAAACATGAGGAGAAAAACAAATAACCCTCCCTGAAATGTACTGTCTCACTGAGCCCTCAGGAAAGGAATCCATCCTTCCTTTTAAACAGGAATCCGTCTTTCCTTTTAAACCATGTTTATTCTCAAATCAGAACTTTATTGTTTACAGTTTAAAATTGTGGAAAGTCTTGAAGAAGAGTTTATCCTTTAAATTACAGCAAAACTTTACATATGCAATCCCTCCAACCAAGCAAATCCATATCTAGGTATCACACTACAGAAATACACGCTTGTGTACAAGATACAAACATGCTTGTTACAATATTATTTATAATAGCAAAACAATGGAGACACCTTAATGGACAACAGCTTATTAAATTACAGTAGATCTATTCTGTGAAATATTATGTAGTCAGTAAAAAGCCTGGGATGGACTCACATGTGGTGACAGGGAAGAGTAGCCATGAAATAAAGCATTAGTGAATGAATAATATAAGTGACAGAGTGTGGAAAGTGTGATCTTGTTTTTAAAAAACAAAAACAAAAGGGAAAAAGGTTACAATTCACAGTTCACAGTTATTTAGAAGATTATATGCCAAAATATTAATGAGTTACCCTGAAGAACAGTGACAAAGGAAAATTTTGCTTTCTACTACATAATGTCTACACTTTTTTACTTTTTTTAAAAACAATGTGCTTTGTTTGCTTTTGGAAAAAAATAAATGATCTGAAAATAAATAAATAAAAATATAGCTCAAAGCAGAACAAAGGTATAGTAATTTTGAAAAGGAACTTTTAAAGTTGCTATCATAAAAGATAGCAGGCAGCACATGACTACACTGTGTTAACAAGAGCACCTTTAGAAGTCAGGAGAAGAAGTGCCCAAATGTTAACAGCATAGGGTAGAACTGAATGGTTGAGGGGCTTTCTTTATTTTAAATATAATATCCTACCCTACTTTCAAATAAGAAATTTTGTTTTTCTTTTACTTTTTGCTCATTTTTCAATATCTTCCAAATAAAGCAAAAGAGAAAAAGAAATACCTTTAGATATAATTTCTGAGACAGCCTGTATGGATACAGATATATAGATATAGATGTAGAGATAGATATGATACAGATATAGGTAGCCACTATAGATATAAAACGCTGTCCACATACAAGACTGACTTTTCTTTCCTAACACTGTTCTAAAATTGAAACTAGATTAAAGAATGTTTTTAAATACATTAAATTTTAAAATAAAAATTTGGTGGATTTTTAAATATATGAATAAAATTAAAATTCCAGAAATTCACACACACCAATTCACTAAGGAGTGTGGCAGTATCTACCTTCTATCATGGCAGATTTTTTTTTTTTGCTTCTTGGAAGCGAACTACTGAGGAGTGTTTCCTGAGCTTAGGATACATAAGTTGATGAGGTAATTTTTCTATACCAGTTGTAAAAATATGTATTCAGGGCTTCCCTGGTGGCGCAGTGGTTGAGAATCTGCCTGCCAATGCAGGGGACGCGGGTTCGAGCCCTGGTCTGGGAAGATCCCACATGTCGCGGAGCAACTAAGCCCGTGAGCCACAACTACTGAGCCTGCGCGTCTGGAGCCTGTGCTCCGCAACGAGAGGCCGCGACAGTGAGAGGCCCGCGCACCGCGATGAAGAGTGGCCCCCGCTTGCCGCAACTAGAGAAAGCCCTCACACAGAAACGAAGACCCAACACAGCCAAAAATAAATAAATAAATAAAAATAATATGTATTCAAAACAAACTCTTCTTAACTTTTTCTCCCTTTGTGGAAATCTTCATAAAACCATGGAATAGCCTTCCTGATACTTTGTATCTTCAAAAATTCTTGCTTTAATTTTTTGCTCCTCCAAACTTTTTTCACTTACTGTTACATCTAGCATAACCTTTTATATGATGCTTGAATCTATATCCTTCCAGTAGTAGTAAACAAAAGCACAGTCCTTGGCACAGTATGGATACTTCAAAAAATAACTGTTAAATTTATAAATAATAGAGGTCTTGGACCTCTGGTCAAAACTCCCCAGTAATAAAGAACTACTTCTTCACAGGGAAAGAAAACTCAGCCCTGTCACAGATAATGAAAAAATCAGCTACATGAAACACACAGAAAGGACGGGGATAAACAGATAAGACAGAATTCCTGTCCCTCAAGAAATTCCCAGGTTAGTATGAGAAAAGTAAACAACTGAAATCCAATATTAAAGCTCTATGACCAAGATTTGCTTAGGAGCCTATGAGAAGGGGCCCTTAACTCAAACTGAAAGAATCAGACTGAAGTTGTCTGAGAATCAAGGTATTATCTAGAAAGATGAGCAGGGCTTAGCCAGCAAGAGTATTCCCCAACAAAAAAACAATGTGGGCTTGAAGAAACAGTGATATCAAAGAACACAGCATGTATGGAAAACCGTTGTTTGGCTTGGCTGAAGCCCTTCTGCTTCATAGGAGAGGAGACGGGAAGCAGCTCCTGGCAGGCTCTGCACACCAAGCTAAGGGGCTTACCTTAGATCTCAGAACTGAAGGAAAAACCCTGTAAGGATCTTTAGGTATAAGAAACATGAAGAGGGAACAGAAGCTGAGAAGCTGGAGGCCCAAGAGGATAAATTGAAAAAAATTCTAATTCCAAAATGTTGTAAACTTGCTGCCAACCTAAAGATGAAGATGACAACATGACACCTTTCACTTGCTCAGTTTAAAAGACTCAATCTGTCCCATCACTGGAAAGACTTGATTTAAACCTGAATATACAGATGATAAGGTGTCAAAGTTGATTTGTGTGTTGCTAAGCGATGCTGTACTCAAGTGCTCCTTAAGAAAAAGCAGCACTTCACGCAAATACCTTTTTTAATGACAGTGGAAACCACGCTAGCTTTTATTGTGGTGTCTATTACTCCTTAAAAGCCTCATCTCAAACAGAAGAAGTAAAACATGTATTTTTAAGTATTCAGCATTTAAAAATCAAATCCTGTGAAGCTAACACACCAACTCAAAGTAAATCTCCCAGTAAAGTAGTGCATTTTCTAAGAGAGCGTGACATAATTGACCCTCTACCAAAAAAGAACAAGTGCTTTGAAGTTACTTTGAACAGAGTCTTGTTGAGAAAAGTAGCCAGTGCTAGGGTCATTATTTTTGGCCATGTCCTGGCCCTAGGTTAGTCAGGTTTGGGCTAGCCAAGCCTGGGACATAAGAAAAAAACTAATTAACTTGGCCTCCTTACGAGCCAAGTCATAGCTAATTCTGATATAAAACCTTCATGAGTCTTTAAAATAAAAAAACAAAAACTGCTTTTAAAATTCCTCTAAAGAAAGTCAGGTCAGTTGCATTGTTACAGATATTCCTGGTTTTGAATTCAGAACACAGTGGCAGCCACAGTGCAGCTTCTTCTGTTTGTGGCTGACCTCTTCTCTCTCACTTTCCTGACTGTAACCGAATCCCATCTCCACACCATCCTAACTCTTCCTCTTCATCACTTCTTCCATCCTCGACACATATTTTTCTAGTAGGACCTAATCCTGACCCCAGTGTCCATCCAAAGCCACCATTTGGTCATTTCATATAGAAACCCAACCAACTTTCTACCTCGACCTAGGCCTCCTCTAGCTGTGACTTGAGCCCCAATCTGCCCTGTGTGCCTCCTTCCACTGCCCCTGGGCTCTTACGGAAACAGAGTAGTTCCTGGTTTAAAGAATTGGGTTAATGAAATGGTCTAACCTGATACCAAAGGAAGACAGACTAGACAGCAGTACCCAAGATTCGGGGGGTGGGAAGGAGACAGGTATTCAAGGAGTTCTACTCTTACTTTGGAGAGTAAGAATGGAAGATTTAATAGGAAGATGCTTAGAAAGAATTTAAGAGGGTGTAGGGGAAAGTTCTTGATTCTGAAATACACAAGGAGAGAAAAAAATGACTTAGGGAATTCCCAAAAAGATTCAACGAGATAATTCTCATTTAGGGATAGAACCCCACAATTAGGAGCTAGATCACTGGTATCTACCAAAGTACAAACTTTATAAGTAAACCTAATGCTTTATGGCTTACATTTTGTTTTTCCAACTCTAACCCTTTTACACAGGAAACAGAGAACTAGCATTATTCAGTCAACAAATAAAACATATTTTAATAAGAAAAAAAAGGAAACAAAACAAAAACGATTCAATCTTCTATCTTCAGTAACTGATATGAGTATTTCAAGATAAATTTCTGATGCCATCATTGCCAAAAATTCTTACATATACCTTATCCTTTTTACTTAGACCCATATTAGAATTTTATTTTTGCTTAGCCAGTAGATTCAATGCCAACTGAGAGTCAATAAATGGATCAAATTATGCAACAGTAAATACTGAAAAGCAATATAACTGAGTGTTACTGCAAAACTATGACTGTCAGATAAACAGTACAAACTCAAACCTATGCAATGTGCTTGTTAGTTTAATAAACAAATCACAATATTGTCTATTATTATTTTAAATTATTTTGTTCACAATATTTCAAACTTTAAGTACTGTATTTTAGGAAAGACAAGTTCTTAAATCTTCAAAAAAGATTATTAAAAAAATTTAATCCATATTTCTTGACCTAGCCCATGTATCTTAAAAAAATACTATAAATAAATTATAATTTAAAACTCAAGCGGTTATTGTTAGACATTTTTAAGCACTTTTCCATTTTCTTGAACAGGTTTTCTTCATCTTATTTTTAGTAATTTCCTGAAATAAAAACCAATGGTTGAACTATTAATTTCTATCGTTGTTCAATCCAATTGTGAAACTAACCAAATGCCATAAGCACCAAACTAAATGTTGTATAAGCTGATATCTACAAGTAAAAATGAGCCACAGACTCTTGTTACACAATATGGTTGGTGGTCCAGCAGCATAGTTATCACCTGGGAGCTTGCTGGAAAGTGCATTTCACAAAATTCCCAAATGAATGTTACACACTTTAATATCTGAGAAGTACTGCAGATAACCGAAGGCTTATAACTAAATTACAATGCTGAAAAATATCAAACTTACTGGAAGTTGATGAAAATATCTATGATAATAAAGCAGAATGGGGCAATTTCTGATTTATGGATTTAGGAACAAAAGAGTTCAGCCACAACATTGCTTTCTTAAAGATAACTTCATTCAAAGTGGAAGCTCTACTTTGCAAATACAGAACTCCCTGCAGAATCCAGACTTAAGCTCTGAGTTCTTACTGCCTCAGGAGGATTTTAAAAAATAAAAACAATAACAACATCATATCAGTTCCCATAAGTAAAGGATCTCTGTGAGCTGAAAGTCCCCATGGGAACTGCATACCTGTGCCTCAAGGATCCCTTTCTAATGAATGAAAGCTTCAATGGATCATGATCCAGAGGTCAGCATAGTA
Organism: Eubalaena glacialis; assembly: GCF_028564815.1. NCBI lineage: Eukaryota > Metazoa > Chordata > Mammalia > Artiodactyla > Balaenidae > Eubalaena > Eubalaena glacialis. The sequence continues at coordinate 106,248,624 of NC_083718.1, forward strand.
TCACACAGTGAATATCCAATAAAACAAATCATAAAAGCAGCCTGATCCCATCTATATACTATATATATTCTACAGGCTCTCTCTGAGAAGGATGAGTTTAGACTTGGCTCAGTAATAAAAGAGGCATGTTTGTGCAGCATTTTAAGAACTTTGAGGATATTTGGTAGAAGACATATTTTGGGTGCAGAATGGTATTTTTAGCTTAAGAATATGAACGTTAAGTAGAAGAAAAACACCTGATGGTTGTTTTGCAAATAGCTTTATTTATATCCTAGAAAAAAATTTAAATATAAAATTTCAGTCCGTAACAAAAGGGATGTCTTGATCTGCCAATACATAAATTCATCAGCTCACAAGGATGTTAATAAACATCTCTCTTACTGCTGGTGACATTAAGAGGAAGATTTCTTCACGGCATAGAAGTCAACACCTGGGTACATTTTGGTGTTCAAGGACTAGCGCGATGTGATGAACCAGCTTTCCTAAAGTCACAGATTTAGAATTAACATTATCTAAAAAGCATTGACTGGATTTTTCACTTCTGAAAGAATACAATCCCTCTAACTTGTTCAGTCATTTTCGACAGATGAAAACCTATTAGAAAACTTTTGAATCCTCTTTCTTTCCTAATGAACCTGTTACTTATTCATGCTTCTACGTCATCACTGACATCACGCTCTTCATTTCTCATATCATTAGTCAGTCTTCAAAGCCTGAGATGTATTTCCTTGAAATGCCCTGGTGCCCATCTCTAATTCTTCGGTCTAACTTCCAGCCCCTTTGACAAGTCCCCGTCCCCTAGATTTTAGTAGTAGTCTCCTTTTTAGCCTCTCTGACTCCAATCTCCCTCCATTCGATTCATCTTATACATTGTTGCAGCCCAATCTTCCTTAAATAACATGTCAATCATGCAACTCTACTACATCAAATACTCCAAAGTAGAAATATGATGAATAAGAGAAGTCTGGAATATACATGTTCAAATTAGGATCTGTGTATCTTACTGTACACATTTACTGACTATCTACACAAATGTATACAATGTACACAGATGTATTAGTTTCTTCTCTGAACAAAGCTGCTATCACAAATTACCACAAGCTTAGTGGCTTAGAAGAACACGTATTTACTTTCATACAGTTGTGGAGGTCAGGAGTCCATCATCAGCTTCACTGAGCTAAAGTCAAATTGTTGGCAGGGTTGGTTCGTTCTGGAGACTATGAAGGGAGAATCTGTTTCTTTGCCTTTTTCAGCCGCCAGTGGCTGCCCATACTCCTTGGTGTATGGTCCCGTCCTCCAGCTTCAATCCAAACTCTGTTTCTATCATCACATCACCTTCTTGTCTATTTGACTCCTCCTGTGTCCCTGTGATTACACTGAACCCACCAGAATAATCCAGAATAATCTCTTCACTCCGAGATCCTTTACTTGATCATATTTGCAAACTCCCCATTTATAAGATCAAGTGGGATTTATTCCAGAGATGTAAGCCTCATTCAATATTTTTAAAAAATCAGTGTAATCCACCATATTAACAGGCTAAAGAAGAAAATCACATGATCATATCAATCAATGCAGAAAAAGCATTTGACAAAATTCAACACCTGCTCATAATAAGAACTCTCAGAAATACAGAAATAGAGGGGAACTTCCTCAACTTGATAAACCTACAATTAATATTTCATGGTGAATGCCTGGATATTTTCCCCCACCAAGACTGGGAACAAGGGAAGGATGTCTATTTTCACCACAATTATTCAAGTTCTAGCTGGTGCACCAAGGGAAAAAAAGGAAGTAAAAGACATAGAGATTGGAAAGGAAACAAAATTCTCCCTATTTGTAGATGACATGATTGTCTATGCAGCAATCCCCAGGAATTCACACACATTTCTTTCTCTCCCTCTCTCTTAAATTTCAGGATACAAAATAAGTATAGATAGAAAGTCAATTGTAGTTCTACGTATGAGCAATTAATACATGGACAATGAAATTTAAAAAACAGTATCATTTATAATCACTCAAAAAAATTGAAATACTTAGGTGTAAATCTAACAAAACAGGACTTATATGATGAAAGCTAAACAATGATGGTGAAAGAAATCAAAGAAGATATAAATAAATGAAAAGACATATTGTGTTTATGGATTAGAAGACTCAACAACAGTAAAGATGTCAATTCTCCCAAAACTGATATAGCGATTTAACACATTTGCATCAAAATTGCAGCATGATTTTTTTGTAGATGTGGACAAGATTATTCTAAAATTTATATGGAAAAGAAAAGAAACTGGCATTGCTAAGACAATTTTGTTAAAGAATGAAAAATGCGAGGAGTCATTCTTCTGTTAAGGCTCTCTATGTAAGTACAGTATCAAGAGAGTACAGCATTGGAGGAAGAATAGACACATACATCAATGGAACAGAATAAAGAACAAAGAAATATGCCCATCTAATTGTTGACAGAGATGTAAAAGTAATTCAATGGAGAAAAAATAACCTTTTCAACAAATGGTGCCAGAGCAACTGGACATCTATAGGCAAAAAAAAAATGAACCTTGACCTAAGTCTCACATCTTACACAAAAGTAACTCAAAAGGAGTCACAAACTTATGGGGATCTATGGCTAAGCAAAGAGAGCTTAGATTTGATACTAAAAGTATGATCTAAAAAAGGAAAAAACTGATAAATTGGACTTCATCAAAATTTAAAACTTTTGCTCTGTGAAAGATTCTATTAAGAGGATGAAAGACAAGTTACAGACTGAGAGAAAATATCTGCAAACCATTTATCAGACAAAGAACTAGTACCTAGAACATTAAAGAACTCTCAAAACTCAATAATAAGAAATCACTCAAAGAATAAACAAAAGATTTGAACAGATGCTTCACCAAAAAGTTATAGGGATGGCAAATAAGTACATGAAAAGTTGTTCATTGTTACTTACAATTACAATTTCAATGCAAACCAAACCCACAAAAATATACCATTACACACCTATCAGAATGGCTAAAAAAAAAAAATGCTGGCAAATATGAAGAGAAACTCTATCACTCAAACACTGCTGGTGAAAATGTAAAATGGTACAGCCACTCTGCAAAACAGTTTGACAGTTTCTTATAAAACTAAACACGTAAAAAAAAAAAAAAACCTAAACACATACCATACAATCCAGCAATTGCACTTTTGGGCACTTAACCCAGAGAAATGAAAACTTATGTTTGAACAAACCTGTACATGAACATTTATAGCATCTTTATTCATAATAGCTGAAAACTGGAAACAGTTCAGCTGTCCTTCAACAGGTGAATGGTTAACAAACAGCAGTACATTCATACCTTGGAATGCTACTCAGCCACAAAAAGGAACAATTATTGCTACATGCAACACCCTGGAGGAATCTCCAGAGAATTATACTAAGTGAAAAACACCAAGCCCAAAAGGTTACATGCTCTATAATTCCATATATATAACACTCTTGAAATGACAAAATATATAAAGGAAGAACAGATTGGCAGTTGTCAGGAGTCAAGGAGGGGATGTGGGCAGGGAGGAAGTGAGAGTAGCTATAAAAAGGCAATGTGAGGGATTCTTGCAGTGATGGAAATGTTATATCTTAACTGTATCAATGTCAATATCCTGATTGTGATATTATACTATAGTTTTGTTAGATGGTAGCATTAGGAGAAAGTGGGTAAAGGGTACACAAGAGTTCTTTCTGTCATTTCTTACAACTGCACGTTAATCTACAATTATTCCAAAGTAAAAATTTTAATTAAAAAAGTGTGTGTGTGTGTGTGTATGTGTGTGTGTATTATAGTTGGATCACTTCACTCCTCTGCTCAAAACCCTCTGCTGACTTTTCATCTCATGCAAAGAAAAGCCAAACTCCCACAAAGGCCTAGAAGGATGCCTGATCTGACCTTTTTCCTCTTGGCCTCATCTCCCTTGCTCTCCCCTTCAGCCATGGTGGCCTCAGGCACATTCCCACTCAGAGCCTCAGCAGTTGTTCCCTCAGAGGAAAACCCTCTTCTCCAAAACACCCATGATTTATTCTATCAGTTCTTCGAGATCTTTGCTCAAAAGTCTTCAATGAGCCCCACCACGACCACGCTATTTAAAACTGCCTTTTCTTCCTTCCCCTATTCGTCTGTGCTTCATTTTTCTGCATCACACCAATCACGGTCAGAGAAACTATATAATTTATGCATTTGTTTATTAACCACACAACCAATCTTCTTCTTCTTCCTCCCCTCCCCCTTCCCCCTCTCCTCCTCCTCCTCTTTCTTTTTCTTCCATCTCTATAGGTCAGAAATTACTCTTTCACTGCAGCTTCCCAGGTGCAAAGAACACTGCCTACCAGTGGCTTTCAACAAATAGTTGTTGAAGGAAGGAAGGAAGGAAATGAGGGAGAAAAGGAGGCATCCCTGCAATTTGGGACAAAAATGATACGGACAGTTATATAAAAGACCACTGAAAAAAACTTAAAACCAACAGAAAATTGTAACAGTAACGTTCAAGATGGAAAATTATTTTAAAGTTTTATCATTAGGCGCTTGTTAAAAGAAAGTAGAACCATAAATGAACCCTTTCCCTCTCTTCTTACGGTTTATATGTAATAGAGGAAGTAAACTTTTATCAGCCTATAGGAGCAACATGAGAAAGGTAAGAGAAAAAATCATTATTGGCATAAAATGTAGCTTGGAAGAAGGCTTGAGGTCATGTTTGGAATGGTTAGAGAAAGGCATGTTAAATAATCTTTCCCAGCAGGATGGTTAGAAAAAGTCAGGGAAGGAACCGAACAGAAGTGCTTGACCACCAGAGCCCCCCAGGCTCCCTGTGACCCAGCACCTCCTCCAGCAGACCACAGCACCACTCTGCAGAGGAGCGGAGACTACCTTGGTACCTCATGCTCCCCTGCTACCCACCTAAGCAAGTGGTCCCTCATCCCCTTGGTTACCATACCCCAGAAGTTGCTGGGTAGAAAGGCATCAGAGGGCTCGTACCCTCTGGCCTCTACTGATGACCCACCTGGCTCTAAAAGCTTTTCAGAACAAAACCCATCATGGCTCACATCCTGGTCTACCTTTGTCACACCAGACGATCAACCCTTCCAGGTAATCCAACATCAACCAGGTCCTTATTTCCAAATGACTCTCTCGTCCCCTAATTTCCCACCCCCTCAAATCCAATATTATCTTATACATAGATTCTTTGTAGAAAATAGAAAAGGAAATGCTTCACAACTTGTTTTATGAAGCCAGCATAACCCTGATACCAAAACTTAACCAAAGTATTACAAGAAAAGAAAATTACACACCAATGTCCTTCATGAATACAGACACACAAATCCTTAACAAATATTAGCATATCGAATCCAGCCATATGAAAAACTAATAGCACATCATGCACATCATAGATCCACATTCAAAAATCAGTGTAATTCACATTAGAAGATTATGATTATCTTGATAAATGTAGAAAAAAACTGACAAAATTCAATACCCATTATTAATAAAAATTCTCAAACTAAAAAAGAGAAGGTAATTTCCTCATTCAGATAAAGGTCATCTATGAAAACCCCACAGCTAACATCATACTTAACGATGAAAGACTGAATGCCTTCCCCCTAAGACTGAGAACAAGACAAGGATGTCCATTTTCACCACTTCTAACTAACACTGTAATGGAAATCTTAGCAATGAGAAAAAAGGAAAAAAAAAAAATTACTGGAACTAATGAATGAAAATAGTAAGGTTGCAGGATAAGAAGTTAATTTTTAAAAATCAGTTTCAGCAAAATTTTAAATTTTGCTCATTAAAAAACATACAGCACATACATCTGACAAAGAACTCATATCTAAAATATATATACAAATATTGAATCATTATGTTGTATACCTGAAACTAATATAATGTTATATGTTAATCATGCCTCAATTTAAAAAAACAAATCTCACTGAAAAGCAAAAGTGCTCTTGTAAAGCTGCCAGATACAACCTTAACTGCTTTTCCTAATATTAAATAATTTGTAGAATGGCAACACCAGCTCTGTATATAGTACTGTGAAAAATAGTGGTTTTATATTAACTTCAACACATATTTTTAATTAAAAAATAAAGAACTACCACAGAAAAAAATTTTTACTGGGCAAAGACTTGGGCCAAACACCTCACAAAGGAGATACATATATAAAAGGTGTTCAAGATCATGAGTCATCAGGAAAATACAAATTAAGATACTATTTCACACCAACCAGAACGGCTTTCCCCCACCAGTCATCCCCCTCCCCTGCTGCTGGTCTCTACTGTCATGTCCCTGTCAGAAATCATCTTGTATATAAACTTATACACTTGTTTATTGTATGCTCCTTCCAAGAGAAATACTGACACCCTGGGAGGAAAGGACCTCGTCTGTTGCATTCACTGCTGCACCCCCAGGATCAGGAGCATTGCCTGGCAGAGAGTGTGCACCTAACATACATCTGTTGAAAGAATGAACGTCACTAACACAATAAAGTATGTCTTCTGCCATGAGGTACATCAAGACATTGTCTCTTTTTTTTTTTAGTGAGTTGGTTTTTTTCTAATCTTTATTGGAGTATAATTGCTTCACAATACTGTGTTAGTTTCTGTTGTACAACAAATCAGCCATATGCATACATATGTCCCCATATCCCCTCCCTCTTGAGCCTCCCTCCCACCCTCCTTATCCCACCCCTCTAGGTCATCACAAAGCATGAAAAGACAGCCCTCAGAATGGGAGAAAAATATTTGCAAAAGACATAGTCTTGAAAAAGGAAAATAGGAGAGAAGGAGAAAACAAAAGAAGTGTACACAGTCAAGTAAAGCAAAATACTACCTCTGGTGCCACTTAGAGGCATAAAGTAAATTAGGCCATAGACCGATACCTAGAAGGAGGCAATCAAAAAAGCCTGTGAAAGCCCATGAGTAATGCAGACATTTCTCCATAGAAATGGCTCTATAGGAAATACTGCAAAATATAGAAGGTATAGTGCCTCAGATCGAGAACCTGCCTTCAGGAAGGTTCTGACCTAAACATTAGTAATAACTGATTTTAATATTTTGTTATATAAGGAAGTCATTCCTGTACCTCAGATTCACAGATAGTAGAAAACTACAGTACTGACTCACACCTAAGTAAATAACCTAAGTTTTGCCGCTTAAGTATCTATAAATGAAAAACTCCTCAACTTACAATGCCTTTGCCTCATAACCCTAATTTCTTCTGTTATTATTCTGAGACATGGCAGAGAGGGAAGGCAGAGTAGGGAGTAGGAAGGAGGAGTATGCAGGCATGAAGTGGGAGGGTTGTGGCATCTGGTGGCCTGAGACATCCAGGTGAATTTGACCAGTGGTGTTCTCAGGAAAATCTCACCTTGTGAACCGTACCTAGCAGAGAGCCAGGGGCAAGGTGAGTATTCGGTAGGTACCTAATGAATGAACATTCTTCCAAACAATGATTTTAAGAGGTGGCTTAAAGATCCAGGTTTAGGAATGTTTTTTGTTTTCTAACCCTAAGGCCATTTATTCAACTTTAGTAAATAATTAGTACAACAAGCCCCTGGCAGATACACAGCACAAAGTCCCAGGCTGTAGGCACACATAATGCAAAATAATGGAAACCACTGGCAGAGAATCTGACAAGAAGAAAGCTCTAAAATAATATAATTATTTTATTTGTATCTCAAAGGCCAAAAACCTAGGAACTTGTCTTCTTAATGATCCTGTTCTTGGGTATTTTTTCCTTGTGTATTCATTACACTTCCACCTCATTCTTTTAAGCTAAGGTATAACTGCACATGTTTCAGCGTGTCTTTTCCTATCACTTATTCCCTCTGGGATTGGCAACTAAAGTAACTGCTCGGTAGGCTCAAATCCTTTTATCCATTTCAGATGCTTAAAGCTTGCTTACAGCATCTTTCTACGAAATTCATGATCATTTGTTTCTCACCGACATAAAATGATTTAAATGGGAAAGGAATTATCTGGAAAAGAATGCTATTCCATATAGATCCACACCAGAATAAAAAGAAAAAAATTAAATTTCAGTATAAGACATCACCAATTGATTTTAGAGCTGGACCTAAATCAGCTAGTGCTAATTTCATCTCTTCGTTTTCTTAATGGGTAAATTAATGGTAATTTCTGAAATTTTAAGGGGAAATCAGAAAGGGTTAAACCTTACAGGTTAAACCTCTCCGCCTTGCGGGCTGGGGTTTGACAAGTAGTTAATGAATGAGTACGTGAACAGATGAAAGAAGGAATTTATAAGTATTTTTCTAAATAATGGCCATAAAGCTAGTTAGTGGTATAGCCAGGACTACCCAGTTTTCTTTATTTCTTCCTTGTTAACTCATAAGTTGCAGCTACATGAACAGCTTAGTTAGTTGTCAGAGGAGCGGCAATGTCATCGAAATCCCGGACTGACCTCTGTAGTGTGTTTTTTCTCATTCTGCTTTTAGATGTGCAAACAAAAAAAAAGAATGAAAAGTGCCAAGTGGGCTGACATAAGAAAATTGCACTGTAGCCAGATCACACATAGAAAATGACAGAAAAAAGGTAGGCAGAGATGGCTCTGTGATTTTCTTCTCACTCTCACCTGATCTAAGAAATATAAAAGGTACAAAGTTAGAATGCATTAGCTGTCAAATCAACAACGTTCCATTAGAGGTACAGCCTTCTCTAACAATGCAGCCATTTCACAACCACGGGCTTGACATAGTCCACAACCAGGGAACAAGCAGCAGAAATAATCAGGAACAAGAACATCATGTGATAATGCAGACACTATACTTACTCTTCCAGGAAGTGCTGCTGGGGTCCTATAATAGAGCCGGGCCGGCATATTCTGATCCAAGCAATTATTTCCGCGTGTGTAAACCTGTAGTGTTTCATGACATAACAGGCTATCAAGGTCCCTGTTCTTCCAAGACCAGCTGTAAAAGAGGGAAACACAACAAGAAATACAAAATACAGCAAATGCACCCACAAAAACACTGAAATTAAACCCTGTCCAGAAGTTGCTATGGTTTCAAATATAATACAAGATTTTTAAACCCAGGCAATAATGTAATGCTTTTTCATGATTGGGGCGGGGGTGTTGAAAGATAATTCTAACTCAAGAAATTTTTAAAAAATAGATCATATGATCAAAATAAACATATGTAAAAATATATATAAAAATCAGAGCAAGGATCTTGAAAATTATGGAGAGTTCAACCCCTGAGGGCCTTTGAGAATGACTGTCATTGTGAACATTGTTAAGACAATACTGGTTCCAGACAAGCACTTGCAAAATATCAGCTGTCAGGGACTTCCCTGGCGGTCCAGTGGTTAAGACTCCATGCTCCCAATGCAGGGGGGCCCAGGTTCGATCCCTGGTTGGGGAACTAAGATCCCACATTTCACCGCCACTAAGCCCACGTACCGCAACTAGAGAAGCCCGTGCACCACACCAAAGAGCCAGTTCGGCAAAAGTAAATAAATAAATTTTTTAAAATATATAAACTAACTTAAAAAAAAAATCAGCTGTCAGGTGTCCCCATGCTCCCCATCCTTAGCTCCAGCTCAGGCTGAGATGAACCTTCAGTTAACAGTTTGTGGACTTCCATGGTGGTGCAGTGGTTAAGAATCCACCTGCCAATGCAGGGGATATGGGTTCAAGCCCTGGCCCGGGAAGATCCCACATGCCGCAGAGCAACTAAGCCCGTGCACCACAACTACTGAGCCCACGTGCCACAACTACTGAAGCCCATGCGCCTAGAGCCTGTGCTCTGCAACAAGGGAAGCCACTGCAACAAGAAGCCTGCGCACTGCAACAAAGAGTAGCCCCTGCTCGCTGCAACTAGATAAAGCCCACACACAGCAAGACCCAATGCAACCAAAAAACAATTAATTAATTAATTAAAAAAAAAACACTTTGTGTGTGTGACTCTGAGTCAGTAGTGTAACTGATTATATTATCATGGTCATTTTTTTAAGCCTATTTAAATGGTGAGGGTTTTTTTAACTTATCGTAGAATAAGGAATTATAGAATCGAAGTAAGAAGACACCATAAGCATCATCAGGTCCCATTAGCTGCCTAACTCATGACTGTTTCAATACTATCTCCACCAGGTGGTCCTAACCTCTATGTAACTCCTTCAGAGACCAGGATTTCATTATTTCCTCAGCCAATAGGTATTGATGGAGCAGCTACTACCTGCCAGGTACTGTGCTAGAAGCTGAGGATAAGGCGATGAATAAAACAGACATGGTCCTGGCCCTTATGAGAGCACACAATCCACTAAGAACCAAGCCAATGGAAGTGCTCAAGTTTCCTTTCCTGAGGCTCTTACATTTTTTGGAAACTTTTGTGTCAACATATTTCTTATGTTGAACCCAATTTCTGTTATGTAGGAGAAATTAATACAATTAGAACTGATTTTCAAGGACATATTGGTTACTATCATGATCAAAATGTTCTTCAAAGTGTTTTTACAAATTGTGATTTTTTTTTTCTCTCTCCAGAGAAACAAAAGTGATAGGATGAAGATGGCGGTGTGGGAAGACGCAGACTTAGCGTCTCCCCACAATTAGGGCACCTGCTGGCCACCAGTGGGAGACTGTGACGCCCAAGGAGATGGGAGGAACCCCCAAGTGAACCAGTAGGACGTGTGGGGACTGAGGGGGGAGCAGAAGTGGAGGCCAGACAGGATCAGTGCCCCTGAGGCCAGGGAGATCAGGAGAGGCAGGCAGGAGGGACTCTCCAGGAAGAGCAGGAGAGAAGTGGAGGGCGATCGCCTGGCCCTCCAGGGAGCCTGCTGAGCTCCCAGGCCGGTACCCCCGCTCCAAAGCCCCATCAAGGCCACGTGGGTCCTGGGGCCATAAGAAGGAGGCTGGGGAGATCAGGAGAGGCAGGCGGGAGGAGGCATCTGGGAGGAGTGGGAGAGGTGCGGAGGGCAATTGCCCTGCCCACTCGGGCCTGGGGAGCCTGCTGAGCTCCTAGGCCGGTTCCCTGCACTCCAAGGCTGCCCCCACCCCACTGGGGGCATAGGGGGCATAGCCCTCCCAGACCGGAAGAGCAGGAGAGGAGAAAAGGGCGTCTGCCCCACCCACTGAGGCCCAGGAAGCCTGCTGGCCTCCCAGTTGAGGTCCCCTGCCCACTGAGACCAGGGGAGGGGGGCACGCCTGGGCCCCTTCTGTTCCTTGAGCCTAAGCCCCACCCCCCACAGCCTCCAGGGCCTTTTCCAGCCCTGTGGGTCCTGAGCATTGGCCCTACCCACCGCCCTAACCTTGCCCTTGCTTAGGCCCCACCCTCCACAGCCAAGGCCTTTTCCCCTTTTATTTATTTATTTTTCTTTTCCCTCCTCCTCTTTTTTACTATTGTGGTACTGATGTACCTTCCGGTTGTTGATTCATCTATATTTTTATTTTTATATTCTTTCTAACATATCTGTCAGTTTCCTAATCTAATTTTATTTTTTACTTTGTTATTGTTCTCTCTTTTTTTTTTTTTGCCATCCCATGCAACTTGCAGGATCTTGGTTCATGAGCCAGGGGTCAGGCCAAAGCTCCTGTGGTGGGAGCTCCAAGTCCGAACCACTGAACTAACAGAGAACCTCAGACCGCAGGGAATATTCATTGGAATGAGGTCTCACAAAGTTCCTCATCTCAGCACCAAGACCTAGCTCTACACAATAGCCTACAAACTCCAGTGTTGGAAGCCTCAGGCCAAACAACCAGTAAGACAGGAACACAATCCCACTCATAACAAAAAAAAAGAGACAGAAAAAAGGATGTCACAGATGAAGGAGCAAGGTAAAAACCTACAAGACCAAATAAATGAAGAGGAAATAGGAAATCTACCTGAAAAAGAATTCAGAGTAATGATAGTAAAGATGATCCAGAATCTAGGAAATAGAATGGAGGCATGGATTGAGAAAATACAAGAAATGTTTAACAAAGATCTAGAAGAACTAAAGAACAAACAAACAGAGATGAACAACACAATAACTGAAATGAAAAATACATGAGAAGGAATCAATAACAGAATAACTGAGGCAGAAGAACGAATAAGTGAGCTGGAAGACAAAATGATGGAAATAACTGCAAGGAGCAGAATAAAGAAAAAAGAATGAAAAGAATTGAAGACAATATCAGAGACCTCTGGAGCAACACTAAATGCACCAACATTCGAATTAGAGGAGTCCCAGAAGAAGAAGAGAAAAAGAAAGGGTCTGAGAAAATATTTGAAGAGATTATAGTCGAAAATGTCCCTAACATGGGAAGGGAAATAGTCACTCAAGTCCAGGAAGCACAGAGAGTCCCATACAGGATAAACCCTAGGAAAAACACACCAAGACACATACTAATCAAACTAATAAAAATTAAATTCAAAGAAAAAATATTAAAAGCAGAAAGGGAAAAACAAAAAATAGCACACAACGGAATCCCCATAAGGTTATCAACCGATTTTTCAGAGGAAACTCTGCAGGCCAGAAGGCAGTGGCAGAACATACTTAAGGAGAATGAGGAGAGGAGCTTCAAGATGGCGGAAGAGTAAGACATGGAGATCACCTTCCTCCCCCCAAATACACCAGAAATACATCTACATGTGGAACATCTCCTACAGAATACCTACTGAACGCTGGCAGAAGACCTCAGACCTCCCAAAAGGCAAGAAACGCCCCCACCTAACTGGGTAGGGCAAAAGAAAAAAGAAAAACCAAAGACAAAATAATAGGGATGGGACCTACACCAGTGGGAGGGAGCTGTGAAGGAGGAAAGGTTTCCACACACTAAGAAGCCCCTTCGTGGGCGGAGACTGTGGGTGGTGGAGGGGAGAAGGTTCGGAGCCACGGAGGAGAGCGCAGCCACAGGGGTGCGGAGGGCAAAGCGGAGAGATTCCCGCACAGAGGATCAGTGGTGGCCAGCACTCACCAGCCCGAGAGGCTTGTCTGCTCACCCACTGGGGCGGGTGGGGGCTGGGAGCTGAGGCTCGGGCTTCGGAGGTCGGATCCCAGGAAGTGGACTGGGGTTGTCTGCGTGAACACAGCCGGAAGGGGGTTAGCGCGCCACAGCTAGCTGGGAGGGAGTGCAGGAAAAAGTCTGGGGCTGCCGAAGAGGCAAGAGACTTTTTCTTGACTCTTTGTTTCCTGGTGGGCGAGGGGAGGGGATTAAGAGCGCCGCTTAAAGTACCTCCAGAGACAGGCGTGAGCCGCGGCTATCAGCGTGGACCCCAGAGACGGGCATGAGACACTAAGGCTGCGGCTGCCGCCACCAAGAAGCCTGTGTACAAGCACAGGTCACTATCCACACCTCCCCTCCCAGGAGCCTGTGCAGCCCGCCACTGCCAGCATCCCGTGATCCAGGGACAACTTCCATGGGAGAACACACGGCACACCTCAGGCTGGTGCAACACCACACTGGCCTATGCAGCTGCAGGCTCGCCCCGCAGTCCGTAGCCCTCCCTGCCCCTGGCCTGAGTGAGCCAGAGCTCCCGAAGCAGCTGCTCCTTTAACCCTGTCCTGTCTGAGCGAAGAACAGATGCCCTCAGGTGACCTACACGCAGAGGCGGGTCCATATCCAAAGCTGAACCCCAGGAGCTGTGTGAACAAAGAAGAGAAAGGGAAATTTCTCCCAGCAGCCTCAGGAGCAGTGGATTAAATCTCCACATTCAACTTGATGTACCTGCATCTGTGGAATACCTGAATAGACAACAAATCATCCCAAATTGAGGAGGTGGACATAGGAGCAACGATATATATATTTTTTTCCCTTTTTCTCTTTTTGTGAGTGTGTATGTGTATGCTTCTGTCTGTGATATTGTCTGTATAGCTTTGTTTTTACCATTTGTCCTGGGTTCTCTCTGTCCGTTTTTTTGTTTTGTTTTTTGTTTTTTAGTATAGTTTTTAGCACTTGTTATCATTGGTGGATTAGTTTTTTGGTTTGGTTGCTCTCTTCTTTCTTTTTCTACGTTTTTATTACTTAAAAAATTTTTTTTAATAATTATTTTTTGTTTTAATAACTTTATTTCATTTTATCTTCTTCTTTCTTTCTTTCTTATTTTTCCCCCTTTTATTCTGAGCCGTGTGGATGACAGGCTATTGGTGCTCCAGCCAGACGTCAGAGCTGTGCCTCTGAGGTGGGAGAGCCAAGTTCAGGACACTGGTCCACAGGAGACCTCCCAGCTCCACATAATATCAAATAGCAAAAATCTCCCAAAGATCTCCTTCTCAACACCAAGACCGAGCTCCACTCAACGACCAGCAAGCTACAGTGCTGGACACCCTATGCCAAACAACTAGCAAGACAGGAACACAGCCCCATCCATTAACAGAGAGGCTGCCTAAAATCATAATAAGGCCACAGACACCCCAAAACACACCACCAGACCTGGACCTGCCCACCAGAAAGACAAGATCCAACCTCATCCACCAGAACACAGGCACTAGTCCCCTCCACCAGGAAGCCTGAACAACCCACTGAACAACCTTAGCCACTGGGGACAGACACCAAAAACAATGGGCAATATGAACCTGCAGCCTGTGAAAAGGAGACCCCAAACACAGTAAGTTAAGCAAACTGAGAAGACAGAGAAACACACAGCAGATGAAGGAGCAAGGTAAAAACCCATCAGACCTAAAAAATGAAGAGGAAATAGGCAGTCTACCTGAAAAAGAATTCAGAATAATGATAGTAAAGATGATCCAAATCTTGGAAATAGAATGGAGAAAATAAAAGAAACGTTTAACAAGGACCTAGAAGAACTAAAAAGCAAACAAACAGTGATGAACAACACAATAAATGAAATTTAAAATTCTCCACAAGGGATCAATAGCAGAATAACTGAGGCAGAAGAACGGATAAGTGACCTGGAAGATAAAATAGTGGAAATAACTACTGCAGACCAGAATAAAGAAAAAAGAATGAAAACAATTGAGGACAGTCTCAGAGACCTCTGGGACAACATTAAATGCACCAACATTCTAATTATATGGGTCTGAGAAGAAGAAGAGAAAAAGAAAGGGACTGAGAAAATAGTTGAAGAGATTATAGTTGAAAATTTCCCTAATATGGGAAAGGAAATAGTTAATCAAGTGCAGGAAGCATAGAGAGTCCCACGCAGGATAAATCCAAGGAGAAACACGCCAAGACACATATTAATGAAACTATCAAAAATTAAATACAAAGAAAAATTATTAAAAGCAGCAAGGGAAAAACAACAAATAACACACAAGGGAATCCCCATAAGGTTAACAGCTGATCTTTCAGCAGAAACTCTGCAAGCCAGAAGGGAGTGGTAGGACATATTAAAAGTGATGAAGGAGAAAAACGTACAACCAAGGTTACTCTACCCAGCAAGGATCTCATTCAGATTTGACAGAGAAATTAAAACCTTTACAGACAAGCAAAAATTAAGAGAATTCAGCACCACCAAACCAGCTTTATAACAAATGCTAAAGGAACTTCTCTAGGCAGCAAACACAAGAGAAGGAAAAGAACTACAATAACAGACCCAAAAGAATTAAGAAAATTGTAATAGGAATGTACATATCGATAATTACCTTAAATGTAAATGGATTAAATGCTCCAACCAGAAGACATACACTGGCTGAATGGATACAAAAACAAGACCCATATATATGCTGTCTACAAGAGACCCACTTCAGACCTAGGGACACATACAGACTGAATGTGAGGGGCTGGAAAAAGATATTCCATGCAAATGGAAATCAAAAGAAAGCTGGAGTAGCAATTCTCATATCAGACAAAATAGACTTTAAAACAAAGACTATTACAAGAGACAAAGCAGGACATTACATAATGATCAAGGGATCAATCCAAGAAGATATAACAATTGTAAATATTTATGCACCCAACATAGGAGCACCTCAATACATAAGGCATATACTAACAGCCATAAAAGGGAAAATTGACAGTAACACAATCATAGTAGGGGACTTTAACACCCCACTTTCACCAATGGACAGATCATCCAAAATGAAAATAAATAAGGAAACACAAGTTTTAAATGATATATTAAACAAGATTGACTTAATTGATATTTATAGGACATTCCATCCAAAAACAACAGAATACACTTTCTTCTCAAGTGCTCATGGAACATTCTCCAGGATAGATCATATCTTGGGTCACAAATCAAGCCTTGGTAAATTTAAGAAAATTGAAATCGTATCAAGTATCTTTTCTGACCACACCCTATGAGACTAGATATCAATTACAGGAAAAATTCTGTAAAAAACACAAACACATGGAGGCTAAACAATACACTACTTAATAACCAAGAGATCACTGAAGAAATCAAAGAGGAAATCAAAAAATACCTAGAAACAAATGACAATGAAAACATGACGACCCAAAACCTACGGGATGCAGCAAAAGCAGTTCTAAGAGGGAAGTTTATAGCAATACAATCCTACCTTAAGAAACAAGAAACATCTCAAATAAACAACCTAACCTTACACCTAAAGCAATTAGAGAAAGAAGAACAAAAAAAAACCCAAAGTTAGCAGAAGGAAAGAAATCATAAAGATCAAATCAGAAATAAATGAAAAAGAAAGGAAGGAAACGATAGCAAAGATCAATAAAACTAAAAGCTGGTTCTTTGAGAAGATAAACAAAATTGAAAAACCATTAGCTAGACTCATCAAGAAAAAAAGGGAGACTCAAATCAATAGAATTAGAAATAAAAAAGAAGTAACAAGTGACACTGCAGAAATACAAAGGATCATGAGAGATTAGTATAAGCAGCTATATGCCAATAAAATGGACAACCTGGAAGAAATGAAAAAATTCTTAGAAATGCACAATCTTCCGAGATTGAACCAGGAAGAAATAGAAAATATGAACAGACCAATCAGAAGCACTGAAATTCAAACTGTGATTAAAAATCTTCCAACAAACAAAAGCCCAGGACCAGATGGCTTCACAGGTGAAATCTATCAAACATTTAGAGAAGAGCTAACACCTTTCCTTCTCAAACTATTCCAAAATATAGCAGAGGGAGGAACACTCCCAAACTCACTCTATGAGGCCACCATCACCCTGATACCAAAACCAGAAAAAGATGTCACAAAGAAAGAAAACTACAGGCCAATATCATTGATGAACAAAGATGCAAAAATCCTCAACAAAATACTAGCAAAGAGAACCCAGCAGCACATTAAAAGGCTCATACACCATGATCAAGTGGGGTTTATCCCAGGAATGCAAGGATTCTTCACTATATGCAAATCAATAATGTGATACACCATATTAACAAACTGAAGGAGAATGACCATATGATCATCTCAATAGATGCAGAGAAAGCTTTCGACAAAATTCAACACTCATTTATGATAAAAACCCTCCAGAAAATAGGCATAGAGGGAACTTTCCTCAACATAATAAAGGCCATATATGACAAACCCACAGCCAACATCATCCTCAATGGTGAAAAACTGGAACCATTTCCACTAAGATCAGGAACAAGACAAGGTTGCCCACTCTCACCACTATTATTCAACATAGTTTTGGAAGTTTTAGCCACAGCAATCAGAGAAGAAAAAGAAATCAAAGGAATCCAAATCGGAAAAGAAGAAGTAAAGCTGTCACTGTTTGCAGATGACATGATACTATACATAGAGAATCCTAAAGGTGCTACGAGAAAACTACTAGAGCTAATCAATGAATTTGGTAAAGTAGCAGGATATAAAATTAATGCACAGAAATCTCTTGCATTCCTATATACTAATGATGAAAAATCTGAAAGTGAAATTAAGAAAACACTCCCATTTACCATTGCAACAAAAAGAATATCTAGGAATAAACCTACCTAAGGAGACAAAAGACCTGTATGCAGAAAATTATAAGACACTGATGAAAGAAATTAAAGATGATACAAACAGATGGACAGATATACCATGTTCTTGGAGTGGAAGAATCAACAATGTGAAAATGACTATACTACCCAAAGCAATCTACAGATTCAATGCAATCCTTATCAAACTACCAATGACATTTTTCACAGAACTAGAACAAAAAATTTCACAATTTGTATGGAAACACAAAAGACCCCGAATAGCCAAAGCAATCCTGAGAAAGAAAAACGGAGCTGGAGGAATCAGGCTCCCTGACTTCAGACTATACTACAAAGCTACAGTAATCAAGACAGTATGGTACTGGCACCAAAACAGAAATATAAGTCAATGGAATGGGATCGAAAGCCCAGAGATAAACCCACGCACATATGGTCACCTTATCTTTGATAAAGGAGGCAAGCATATACAGTGGAGAAAAGACAGCCTCTTCAATAAGTGGTGCTGGGAAAACTAGACAGTTACATGTAAAAGAATGAAATTAGAACACTCCCTAACACCATACACAAAAATAAACTCCAAATGGATTAAAGACTTAAATGTAAGGCCAGACACTATCAAACTCTGAGAGGAAAACATACGCAGAACGCTCTAAGACATAAATCACAGAAGGATACTTTTTGACCTACCTCCTAGAGAAATGGAAATAAAAACAAAAATAAACAAATGGGACCTAATGAAACTTAAAACTTTTGCACAGCAAAGGAAACCATAAACAAGACGAAAAGACAACCCTCAGAATGGGTGAAAATGTTTGCAAATAAAGCAACTGACAAAAGACTAACCTCCAAAATTTACAAGCAGCTCACGCAGCTCAATATCAAAAAAACAAACAACCCAATCCAAAAATGGGCAGAAGACCTAAACAGACATTTCTCCAAAGGAGATATACAGATTGCCAACAAACACATGAAAGAATGCTCAACATCATTAATCATTAGAGAAATGCACATCAAAACTACAATGAGATATCATGTCACACCAGTCAGAATGGCCATCATCAAAAAATCTGCAAACAATAAATGCTGGAGAGGGTGTGGGGAAAAGGGAACCCTCTTGCACTGTTGGTGGGAATGTAAATTGATACAGCCACTATAGAGAACAGTATGGACGTTCCCTAAAAAACTAAAAATAGAACTACCATATGACCCAGCAATCCCACTACTGGGCATATACCCTAAGAAAACCATAATTCAAAAACAATCATGTACCAAAATGTTCACTGCAGCTCTCTTTACAATAGCCAGGACATGGAAGCAACCTAAGTGTCCATCGACAGATGAATGGATAAAGAAGATGTGGCACATATATGCAATGGAATATTACTCAGCCATAAAAAGAAACAACACTGAGTTATTTATAGTGAGGTGGATGGACCTAGAGTCTGTCATACAGAGTGAAGTAAGTCAGAAAGAGAAAAACAAATACTGTATGCTAACACACATATATGGAATATTAAAAAAAAAGAAAAGTTCTGAAGAACCTAGGCACAAGATGGGAATAAAGACACAGACCTACTAGAGAATGGATTTGAGGATACAGGGAGGGGGAAGGGTAAGCTGGGACAAAGTGAGAGAGTGGCATGGACATATATACAGTACCAAACGTAAAATAGATAGCTAGTGGGAAGCAGCCGTATAGCACAGAGAGATCAGCTCGGTGCTTTGTGACCACCTAGATGGGTGGGATAGGGAGGGTGGGAGGGAGGGAGACGCAAGAGGGAAGAGATATGGGAACATATGTATATGCATAACTGATTCACTTTGTTAAAAAGCAGAAACTAGGGGCTTCCCTGGTGGCGCAGTGGTTGAGAATCTGCCTGCCAATGCAGGTGACACGGGTTCGAGCCCTGGTCTGGGAAGATCCCACATGCTGCGGAGCAACTAGGCCCGTGAGCCACAATTACTGAGCCTGCACGTCTGGAGCCTGTGCTCCGCAACAAGAGAGGCCCCGATAGTGAGAGGCCCGTGCACCGCGATGAAGAGTGGCCCCTGCTTGCCGCAACTAGGGAAAGCCCACGCACAGAAACGAAGACCCAACACAGCCATAAATAAATAAATAAATAAATAAATAAATTTTTTTTAAAAAAAGCAGAAACTAACACACCATTGTAAAGCAATTAAACTCCAATAAAGATGTTAGAAAAAAAAAAAAAAAGAATGCTGTTCTCTCTTACCCTGTTCATTGAACCAAATTCTCCCAAAACGTAAATTAAGGAAGATGTGCTTGAAATTTTCATTAATAGGTTTATAGCTTTAATATGTTAATAAATCACACAGTTTTTTTCACTTAAAAAAACAAAAAGAATATACTTAAGGTGAGGAAAGAGAAAAACGTACAATCAAGATTACTCTACCCAGCAAGGATCTCATTCAGATTCGATGGAGAAGTCAAAAGCTATTCAGACAAGCAAAAGCTAAGAGAAATCAGCAACACCAAACCAGCTTTACAACAAATGCTAAAGAAACTTCTCTAGGCAGGAAACACAAGAGAAGAAAAAGACCCACAAAAACAAACCCAAAACAATTAAGAAAATGGTAATAGGAACATACATATCAATAATAACCTTGAATGTAAATGGATTAAATGCCCCAACCAAAAGACACAGACTGGCTTAATGGATACAAAAACAAGACACATATATATGCTGTCTACAAGAGACCCACTTCAGACCTAGGGACACATACAGACTGAAAGTGAAGGGATAAAAAAAGATATTCCATGCAAATGGAAATCAAAAGAAAGCTGGAGTAGCAATACTTGTATCAGATAAAATAGACTTTAAAATAAAGACTGTTACAAGAGATAAGGAGGGACACCGCATAATGATCAAAGGATCAATCCAAGAAGAAGATATAACAATTATAAATGTTTATGCACCCAACATAGGAGCACCTCAATACATAAGGCAAATGCTAACAACCATGAAAGGAGAAATCAACACTAACACAATAATAGTAGGGGACTTAAACACCCCACTTAAACCAATGGACAGATCATCCAGACAGAAAATAAATAAGGAAACACAAGCTTTAAATTACACAATAAACCAGATAGATTTAATTGATATTTATAGAACATTCCACCCAAAAGTGGCAGAATACACTTTCTTCTCAAGTGCATGCAGAACATTCTCCAGGATAGATAACATCTTGGGTCACAAATCAAGCCTCAGAAAATTTAAGAAAACTGAAATCATATCAAGCATCTTTTCTGACCACAACACTATGAGATTGGAAATCAACTGCAGGAAAAAAACTGTAAAAAACACAAATACATGGAGGCTAAACAGTGCACTACTAAATAACCAAGAGATCACTAAAGAAATCAAAGAAGAAATTTTAAAATACGTAGAAACGAATGACAACAAAACACAACGACACAAAACCTATAGGACGCAGCAAACGCAGTTCTAAGAGGGAAGTTTATAGCAATTCAATCTCACCTCGAGAAACAAGAAAAATCTCAAATAAACAATCAAACCCTACACTTAAAACCACTGGAGAAAGAAGAACAAAGAAAACCCGAAGTCAGTGGAAGGAAAGAAATCATAAAGATCAGAGCAGAAGTAAATCAAATAGAAATGAAGAAAACAATAACAAAGATCAATAAAACGAAAAGCTGGTTCCTTTTGATAAGAATTGATAAACCCTTAGCCAGACTCATCAAGAAAAAAAGGGAGAAGACTCAAATCAATAGAATTGGAAATGAAAAAGGAGAAATCACAACAGACACTGCAGAAATACAAAGGATTATAAGAGACTACTACAAACAACTATATGCCAATAAAATGGACAACTATGAAGAAATGGACAAATTCTTGGAAAGGTACAATTTTCCAAGACTGAACCAGGAAGAATTAGAAAATATAAACAGACCTATCACAAATAATCAAATTGAAACTGTAATTAAAAATCTTCCAACAAACAGAAGTCCAGGACCAGATGGCTTCACAGGTGAATTCTATCAAACATTTAGAGAAGAGCTAACACTGATCCTTCTCAAACGCTTCCAAAAAATTGCAGAGGGAGAAACACTCCCAAATTCATTCTACAAAGCCACCATCACCCTGATACCAAAACCAGAAAAAGATATCACAAAAAAAGAAAATTGTAGACCAATATCACTGATGAACATAGATGCAAAAATCCTGAACAAAATACTAGCAAACAGAAACCAACAGCACATTAAAAAGATCATACACCATGATCAAGTGGGATTTATCCCAGGGATGCAAGGATTCTTCAATATATGCAAATCAATCAATGTGATACACCACATTAACAAATTAAGGAATAAAAACCATATGATCATCTCAATAGATGCAGAGAAAGCTTTCAACAAAATTCAACACTCACTTATGATAAAAACCTTCCAGAAAATAGGCATAGAGGGAACTTTCCTCAACATAATAAAGGCCATATATGACAAACCCACAGCAAGCATCATACTCAATGGTGAAAAACTGAAAGCATTTCCACTAAGATCAGGAACAAGGCAAGGATGTCCACTCTCGCCACTCTTATTCAACATAGTTTTGGAAGTCCTAGCCACAGCAATCATAGAAGAAAAAGACATAAAAGGAATACAAACTGGAAAAGAAGAAGTAAAACTGTCACTGTTTGCAGATGAAATGATACTATACATAGAAAAACCTAAAGATGCCACCAGGAAACTACTGGAACTAATCAATGCATTTGGTAAGGTTTCAGGATAAAAAAATTAATGCACAGAAATCTCTGGCATTCCTATACACCAACAATGAAAAATCAGAAAAAGAAATTAAGGAAACACTCCCATTTACCATTGCAACAAAAAGAATAAAATACCTAGGAATAAACCTGCCTAAGGAGGCAAAAGACTTGTACTCAGAAAACTATAAAACACTGATGAAAGAAATCAAAGATGACATAAACAGATGGAGAAATATACCATGTTCTTGGATTGGAAGAATCAATATTGTGAAAATGACTATACTACCCAAAGCAATCTACAAATTCAGTGCGATCCCTAGCAAACTACCAATGGCATTCTTCACAGAATTAGAACAAAAAATTTTACAATTCGTATGGAAACACAAAAGACCCCAAAGAGCCAAAGCAATCTTGAGAAAGAAAAACAGAGTTGGAGGAATCAGGCTCCCTGATTTCAGACTATACTACAAAGCTACAGTAATGAAGACAGTATGGTACTGGCACAAAAACAGAAATATAGATCAATGGTACAGGATAGAATGCCCAGAGGTAAACCCACGCACATATGGGCACCTAATTTATGACAAAGGAGGCAAGAACATACAATGGAGAAAAGACATCCTCTTCAATAAGTTGTGCTGGGAAAACTGGACAGCTACATGTAAAAGAATGAAATTAGAACACTCCCTAACATCATACACAAAAATAAACTCCAAATGGATTAAAGACTTAAATGTAAGACCAGACACTATAAAACTCTTAGAGGAGAACATAGGAAAAACACTCTTTGACATAAACCACAGGAAGATCTTTTTTGACCCACCTCCCAGAGTAACGGAAATAAAAACAAAAATAAACAAATGGGACTTAATTAAACTTAAAAGCTTTTGCACAACAAAGGAAACCATAAGCAAGACAAAAAGACAACCCCCAGAATGGGACATAATATTTGCAAATGAAACAACAAACAAAGGATTAATCTCCAAAATATACAAACAGCTCATGGAGCTCATTATCAAAGAAACAAACAATCCAGTTAAAAAATGGGCAGACAACCTAAACAGACATTTCACCAAGGAAGATAAACAGATGGCCAAGAGGCACATGAAAAGATGCTCAACATCACTAATTATTAGAGAAATGCAAATCAAAACTACAATGAGGTATCACCTCACGCCAGTCAGAATGGCCATTATATAAAAATCTAGAAACAATAAATTCTGGAAAGGGTGTGGTGAAAAGGGAACCCTCCTGCACTGTTGGTGGGAATGTAAATTGATACAACCACTATGGAAAACAGTATGGAGGTTCCTTAAAAAACTAAAAATAGAACTACCATATGACCCAGCAATCCCACTACTGGGCATATACCCTGAGAAAACCATAATTCAGAAAGAGTCATGTACCAAAATATTCATTGCAGCTCTGTTTACAATAGCCAGGACATGGAAGCAACCTAGGTGTCCATCATCGGATGAATGGATAAAGAAGATGTGGCACATATATACAATGGAATATTACTCAGCCATAAAAAGAAATGAAATGGAGGTGTTTGTAATGAGGTGGATGGAGTTAGAGTCTGTCATACAGAGTGAAGTAAGTCAGAAAGAGAAAAACAAATACAGTATGCTAACACATATATATGGAATCTAAGGGAAAAAAAAAAAAAAAAAAAAAAAAGAGGTCATGAAGAACCTAGTGGCAAGATGGGAATAAAGACACAGACCTACTAGAGAATGGACTTGAGGATATGGGGAGGGGGAGGGGTGAGATGTGACAGGGTGAGAGAGTGTCATGGACATATATACACTACCAAATGTAAAATAGATAACTAGTGGGAAGCAGCCGCATAGCACAGGGAGATCAGCTCGGTGCTTTGTGACCACCTAGAGGGGTGGGATAGGGAGGGTGGGAGGGAGGGAGATGCAAGAGGGAAGAGATATGGCAACATATGTATATGTGTAACTGATTCACTTTGTTGTAAAGCAGAAGCTAGCACACCATTGTAAAGCAATTATACTTCAATAAAGATGTTTAAAAAAAAAAAAAGAGACATGTACCACAATGTTCATTGCAGCACTATTTACAATAGCCAGGACATGGAAGCAACCTAAGTGTCCATCGACAGATGAATGGATAAAGAAGATGTGGCATATATATACAATGGACTATTTCTCAGCTGTAAAAAAAAACGAAATTGAGTTATTTGCAGTGAGGTGGATGGACCTAGAGTCTGTCATACAGAGTGAAGTAAGTCAGAAAGAGAAAAACAAATACCGTATGCTAACGCATATATATGGAATCTAAAAAAAAAAAAAATGGTTATGACTAACCTAGGGGCAGGATAGGAATAAAGACGCAGACGTAGAGAATGGAATTGAGGACACGGGGAGGGGGAAGGGTAAGCTGGGACGAAGTGAGAGAGTGGCATGGACATATATACACTACCAAATGTAAAACAGATAGCTAGTGGGAAGCAGCCACATAGCACAGGGAGATCAGCTCGGTGCTTTGTGACCACCTAGAGGGGTGGGATAGGGAGGGTGGGAGGGAGACGCAAGAGGGAGGGGATATGGGGACATGTGTATGCATATGGCTGATTCACTTTGTTGTACAACAGAAACTAACACAGTATTGTGAAGCAATTATACTGCAATAAAGATCTATTTTTAAAAAGTGATAGGATTTTACATTTTAGACAATTTTTTTTAATCTACACTGGCTTCCTCCTTTCCCAAAATATTCAAAAATTTGATCAAGCTGTAGGGTCTTCAAATATGGTGATTGTTGTTCACACACCAGAACTGAAGCCCAAAGATACTAACCAGTTCACTCACATTAACATAACAAGTGAATATGGAATTCAGGACTAAAATCCCCAGGGGTCCTGTGATTGTCCCAGAGTTCTTTACACTCTCGGCTCATCCATTCAGTCACTCCATTCTACAAATACTAAGACCGGCTGAGCATGCGGCGCTGTGACAGACGCTGGGGCCAGAAACATGAAGACAAGCAGGATGCCTGCCCTCATGAGATATACAGTACTGAGCCACTAATGCTTATTTACAAGCATTTTCTAAATCTTTCCATATCTGGCTTCTTGGAATTAAATGCGGTACTATAAACTTTTATTTGTTAAGTACCACCCATGAGCAAGGCACCGTGCTGAGTTATTTTTCCACTACTTAATCTCTTCCTATCGTATACTCTTTTTCTTATAGAATGACAAAGTGGCTCTTTGTTTTTAATCCTTTGATTCAGCTAGTCCAATGTTTATTTGCTGTCTACAAGCTACCCAGGACAGGGCTTTGCTCAGAGGATAAGGAGATAAGCAAGTAGAGGATATAATTTTGACCACGATATGTTATCAAAGAAGTTGTAGACACAAGAATATTAACCAAGAAGCAAAGAAATTAGGTTTAAACTGAAACTGGGCTCTCAAAGAAAGGGACTGTGTGAGTTGTGACACACAAAGAATGTGTCATTGATGACAAGGACTTCAACAGACTCTAAAGAATAGGAAGGTTGCGGAACATTTTCAGCAAAGGGTCCAGTGATGGAAAGCCTGGCTGGTCTGGAGAATGTGTCAGTGTGTGCTGAGTGGAAAATAAGGGCAGATGGGTGTGGAGGAGCCAGATTAAAGGGCACCTCTGATTTAAGTGGAGGAACCTGTACTTAGGGGAAGTAGGTTATCAATTGTGGGCCAAAGACACCAAAGACTGCTGAGTTATTTGGGAATCCCCAAATCCAGATGCAAAGTTCTCTGAGCACTGATTAGGGCACATCTCCTGCATATATGTGTTATTACTCCTCAAACATGCAGATGAGCCTCTGATGAACAAAATTCAACTCATTTAAAAAGTATTATGAAATTCATGATATTATCAACAACTAATAAACATACAATTGGTATCATGCAAAAATCTGATTTTGCCTTTAATCAATCTAAAGGGCAAAATAAAGTTGTCATGTAATTGGGGGCAAAGAATGTGACATGATAAAAGCAGCTGGATGAGGCAGCAGCATACCTCTGGATAGGAAAGGACAGAGACGGGAGCCAGAGAGAGGAGCTGGAAGGCCGGGGCAGGAGCAAGGCTGGCTGACAGGCATGGATGGGGGAGACAGTGGTAATAACGAAGAGCTGAATTAGAAAGACATTTTGATTGGGTCACAGAGAAAGCTAAAGGAAACGGATATTTCTAGCCTGGAAAATTGGTACAATGTCATCCATGAAAACATTTAGTTAGAAAAGGACATAGGAAAATGTTGGTGGCTTCGTTTTTTATATGTTTCGGAATCTCCCCCCTCCCTCAAAAGGAGGGGGCCTTTTGTCAGCTTTTTCTAGTCAAATAATAAAGAGACTCTTCTCTAATTTCCTCAGTACTTGGAAATGCACAACTTTTCAGCAAATCTAAGATGTCATGTCATCTAATGGTGTAACACACACCATTATTTAAGTTCCACTAAGAAAAAATTAAACTATGGTATGCGATCAATTTTAAGATCCATCCTAGTTTCATAAATGTGAAAATTTTAAAAACGCATGTCTCTAAGTCAGTGTTTCTCAACCTTTTCTTCATTATTGTCCTCCCCCCCAACCAAGAGCCTCTCTAGGCATTTTTTTCCTAACTGTCCCCCATGAAATTTTACTGTCACAGACAGACCACATATTTCTTTATGTGCTGTGTATAAATCTGCACTTTATACAGAAAAAGAAAATGTTTTTTACCACCCAAAAACAATTTTTCCCCCCTTGAGGGCAGTATCACCTGAGGTTGAGAATACATATCAAAAATGTAAATGAAATTACAATCAAGCTCATGTTTATGGGTGCCTGGCATTCCTTTCCCATTCACTCTTCCTTTTTAAAAATTATATTTACACTATTTTATTAGATGAGGGGTGTGTGTGTGTGTGTGTGTGTGTGTGTGTCCTGCTTTCATCTGAAGTACATTTTACCCCAGATAAAACACCGACATTCTTTAGAAAAGAGTGAAGCTTAATCATGGTCTCAGTAGGACTCTCTTCCTTTAATTTGAGTTATTTGCCTTCATGTTTGTGCCCAGAGCAAATATTTTCTGTTTCTGCAGAGTTGTTAAGTCCTCAGACATCTGACAAGACTACAGGTAATCATGTTGATACAACACAGCTGGACAGCCTGACGCAGGAAGCCCAGTTGGTTTCCAGTGTCCTCCTTCAAGTCACCAATTTGGGTCTCTGTCTGGGGAGAAAATGGCCTTCTCTACGGAGACAACACTATCTCTCCCTGAACCCCTCCCTGTGCAGAAGGCTGCCCGTTCCCTTGGTTGGGCTCCTCACACACACACTCACAACCAAGAAAAAAAGGTGGTGCAGAAATTTTTCAACTTTCTCTAAAACTAAAGTTGCTTCCCCCTTTTAAAAAGAGTCTATAATTTAGATCTATAAAAAGAACCTACTTAGCACTCAATAGTTAGGAGCTCTTACCACAATTCAACAGAATAGGAACAGTTCACTAAGTTTCTATAAAAACTTTAACAAATTTTTTAAAGCATTCATAATTAAAGGGCTCCCTGGCACAGCAAGAGAAGACTTTGAAACGTCTTCTATTTATACCAAGTTAAGCACTGATTGCCTTATAGTTCCAGGCGTTTTCTGAAACTCCTACAGAACATCAAACATCACATACTGGAACATCACAATGTTGTCGTTGTTTAATGATTATTTGTGCTAGAAAATTTCACGAAATCATAGCCATTCCTTTTATCAACCAGAAGGCAAACTGCAGATATTGAATCATTGTAAGATTTCACACATTCCCAGAAAATTAGTTTCCAATTTGTCTCTATTTTTAGCACTTTACGTTGAGGCATGAAATAGTCATTTTTTCAGCAGCTACCAAAGTTCATTTGACATTGGATAAGGGTCTCTCTCCCTCCTCCTTATAGTTCAATTAAAATGCTCTGTGCTGCTTTAATTCCCAGGAAACTAAACTGACTTAATTAGGGCAGATGTCGAAATAATTAACAGGCCTATAGTAGCTAAGCATGCTATTTAAAGCAATACAGCTGTAATTAAATCAAAAGTGTAATCCTTATGAAAGAATCCTACATGTGTGTACAAGTGGAAGCAAATGAAATAACACTCTCAAAAAGATGTCACCACCTGTAAATGTGACCTTCCTATAAAAGAACTGACTTCGATGCTAAAGGTTCTGATTAAAATATAAAAACCTCTGCAACATAAAATATATGTATTTCTTAACATATTCTTTACAAGGTCAACATTCACAGGTCAAGGATATAATAAAGAGAATACCTGTAACAAGAATGTTTAACACCAGAGCGGTTCATTTTCCCAATGTTTGTTAGGTGAGGAATAATATCAAGAGAGATGCTGAGTTTCAAGGAAAGCTTTGCATTTCTCCTCCCCTGAATTTGTCAATCCAAGACAATGACAGGCAGAGAAACTATATGCCTTGGTAACCATAAAACTAACTGATTAGGAAATAAGGCCAAATTAATCCCAGGAAAAATACTGATTTTTATGACACAAAAATAAGCTTTGAAACAGAGCATATGAATAGCTCCTACTAAACGTTAGCCGCTGCCATATTCCCATTAGCTTTCAAGTTCCACTGATAGCTGAAATACAATGGTCTCTTGGTATGCGCGAGGGATTGGTTCCGGGACCCCAGCGGATTCCAAAATCCGGGGATGCTCAAGTCCCTTATAGTCACTTTGGCGGATGCGGAACCCCCGGATACCACGGAGGGCCGACTGCGTGTGAAATGCAGGCTTTTCCTTGGGTCTGGGCAATCTTTAACAAAATGGGATGGAGAGGCAAAGCCAGGGCGCATATGGATCACTCAAGGGCAAGCCAGAGCACCGCCACCCCACAGTGACCTGGGCAGAACCGAAAGCAGCAGTCCTTCCTAACAGACCCACGCCCCCCGCACCCCGGAGACAGGAAGTCCAGCAAGTCGGGGGCCCCGTCCTGCTGAGAAACGCGGAGGGGCGGGAGGGGGCTCTGTCAACGTGGACGAAGCTTGACTGAGGAGCCCTCCGCTGAACCAGGGGCCACGTGCAGCTCGTTTCCCTCGCCGGGGCTCCCGCAAAATGCAGCTTCCAGTTACTGCTCACATGTTCAGCAAAGTACCTCCACCTACTCAAATCTTAAACATAGAAACAAGGGGCTACAAAATGGTATTTTAATTTCTGTTAGAACCAAAGCCATCTCGTCTGAGTAAGTCAGTTACAGCAGCACTAGGCACATGAAAAGAACAGTACAATCCCTAACACCTACCAGGCAATTAGCATAAAACGCGACAGAAACCGGTTCTCAGACTCAACACCGGAGAACAGCACCACCCAGTGGCGGTATGAAAAGCTGCATGTGAGGAACTAGAGGCTCCACCCCTGGTGGCCAAAGTGATTTCTCCTCACTGAAACGAAAGACCCCAGTAAAATACCTTCCACCGTGCTGGAAAATCTACAATGCGAGGCTCCTCAGAGTCTATAACAACTAGGCTTAGAGCAAATGGTATTTCATATTTTCTGAGTAGCTGACGCAAGGTTGCCAGGTAAAATACAGAATGTATGTTTGGTGCACTATTTGAGACATGCTAAAAAAGTACTCACTGTTTATCTAAAATTCAAATTTAACTGGGCATCTTGTATTTTTATTTGCTAAATCTGGCGACTCCTGTTCCAAAGTACGCACTCCTGGAGACCACAGATGCATTTACATAAGTCTTTCAGTCTTTCAAAGAGGCAGTAACAGACCTGTGGCAAGGAAGCTAGCGATGAGCCAGCCGGGTATGCTGCCGCCCCTAGGGTTAGGGTCAGGGTTAAGGTTAGGTATGCTGCCGCCCCCTAGGGTTAGGGTCAGGGTTAAGGTTAGGTATGCTGCCGCCCCCTAGGGTTAGGGTCAGGGTTAGGGTTAGGTATGCTGCCGCCCCTAGGGTTAGGGTCAGGGTTAGGGTTAGGTATGCTGCCGCCCCTAGGGTTAGGGTCAGGGTTAGGGTTAGGTATGCTGCCGCCCTCTTGCAATGGGCAGGTAAGACACTCTGCTCCACGATGCAAAAGGCTAATAGGAGAGAGGAAAGGGCGGGGGCGCGAAGTGGGGCTCCAGATAGCTGGGTCACGAAATGGGAGCATTAAATATCAGATGTGTGGAGGAGGATGGAGAAAGGATGGGCAATTATGGAAGAGAAGGAGAAAGAGGAACAAACAACCCTTGCCTCCTGACAACTGCGCCAGCCTACCGACCGTGCTGCTGCGATTTCCCCTCCTCGTGGCACCTGGTGTCAGCGATTGTGATTTGGGGAAGGTAAGGCCAGAACAACTGCCCTGTCCAGAAAGCCACACACCACCGACTGTCCACATCCAAGCGATCCTTTCTTTGGGAAGGGGTCATTTAAATGCATTTGTGTTCCAGTTTTCTCAAACTAAAAACAACTCATCTGTTTCCTAAGCCGCTAACTGGTTTTGTTTCACATGTTTTGCTGTCTTTTGGCTCACCCCCTCTCAGAAACCCAGTGCCCACCGCGGCCTCCTCGCTCGCACCTTTGCAGTGAACCGCGATCGCCCCCTCCGTGTTCTCGCAGATATTCAGGAACCTTCGCACGATGTTGTCGCTGGGTGTGCTGCCATCGATGAAGAAGAGGTCATAGTGCTCGAAGCCGGCATCGGTGAAGCGCTTCGCCTCGTAAATCTTTTTGTTCAGCCTCACGATTGCAGTCACGTTATGCTTTTTGAAATAAGGAAAGTAGGCCTCGGGGGCGTGAAGAGGATAACCTAAAGGAAAGCAGGGGCTGTAAGCAAAAGGCACGCATTTCGTCTTTCGTAACCCAGGAACACGAAAACCCTTCACAATAAAGATGATCAATCTCAACAGAGCTTAGGAGGAAAGCGCATTTCAGGAGAGAGTAAGGTCGAAGCACGTTCCTAAAAGCAGCAGTCTGAAAAACTGAGAAAAACACCATAAGAGGAAAAAAAAAAAAACCCTTTTCTGAGTATTGGAAATAGCTCGTGAACGTTCAAAACCTCAAGCTTTAGGCTTCAAATCCTGGGAGCTCACTCCTCCCAAGCCAAAACAAAGGCATTCCTGAGGCCCTCAGATGCGTACAGTAGGCCTGGAAGGACTCTGTCCTTTTTACTCCTCTTGACAAATACTTTTGAACCGCAGCATTTTTGCCAGGTGTACAGTTTTAATCTACAATGCAGTTTCCCACAAGAGAGACTGATTATTAAGCACCTACCATGTACAAGTCACAACTGCATAAATTTCTTTTAATTCTCAAAACAACCTATTGAGATAAAAATAGTAAACCTCATGGAACAGTTAAGAAACTAAAGAGGTTGAGTGATCATTTTTGTAGACATTTTCTTTTGTGAGGAGGACAAGTGGTCGGGCTCTAACCCCCGTTCTACTGTGAGTGGGTCCAGCATCACGTGGAGCTGCAGTCAGCTGGGTTACAGACACATGACCTCGACTTGGCCAATCAACCAAGGTGACCCCTGGGGGCTTTGGCCACTGCAAGCCTTGCCTAGTGGCCCCAGGGTTTAAAAGGACTAATTTCTCAGCCCGTTGATTACCACATCTGTAACCCATTCAGGGCCTACCAGGTGAGGGGATCTCACTCAGAGCTCGTTAATGATGGTGGGCTCCAAGTGGGGCGGGCAGCAGCAGCCAGCAAAGTGAACCAGCAGTTTCTGCACTGTGGCTGTATTTCCTGCTGCCTCGAAGCTTGCCTAGGCTGGTCATTTCCTATTTTCTCTCAGTTGCAAGCCAACTCATATGCCGGGGCTGGGGTGTACATATAACATTTCCCAAGCTACCTTTCCCACTGGGCTCCTGTCCATCTGAAAAGTGCGAGGCACTAAAGCACTGCCGGAGCAACTGGAGGCCAGAGGAGGGAGAAGGGATGTCTTCTGTTTTCCTGCCAGCATGGCTTCAGCAGCAGAAGAGAGGAACTCCCAGCTTAGTTTGGCACTCCCGGCACCAGCCTGCAGCCCAGCCTCAGGGTCCCCACTCTTCAGGCGCCAAATGCAAGCACCAGCTCTTCGGAGCTCCCAGCACCTGCCAAGGTCCCAGGTCCTGCTAACCTCACGTTTTCCTTTCTGTCCCTCGTTGCCTTAAAGGCAATAACTATTTCTTCCTTAATATGCTGGTTTTTTCAGAGTTGCCCTTTTACTTTTTAGCCTTCTCTCTAACAAATTCCTTATATTGCATTCCCTCTGTTTGAAATAAAGTGGTTTCCATTCCTGCCTGGATCCTGCTGATACATGACCTCCCTTAGATCCTGTTCATTTTCTAAGCCTCATTTTCCAGCCTTCGCTTGGAGACTGTGAGCTCCCCAGCATAATTCCAATATCTGCTGCATGCAACCAAGAGCCCTAACTGGCACCCTTAGCCAAGGTCGCACAAGGGATGAAGGCAGAATTGGCACGCAGGCCTAACTAATCCACAGCCCAGATACATGATTTTCACAAGCCAGGCTGCTTTTGAGCAAACAGGTAAGACAGAGCTTACTTACAATCTTCTGTGTAGAAACAGTGACTTACACACATTTAGAGAAAACAGATCCTTTCCACTTGGAAAAAAATCAAATCTGTTTTCCTAGTTGGTTTGTTTGCTCAAATCATTTTCCAGCCTAAAGGGAAAAAGAACTGTGGTTGGCATAAGGAAACAAGAGCTTTTCTATCATGTAAGGAATGGGAAGGAGAGGGCTTAGGAACACATGGGATGGGACATGGTGTGACAGTCTGACAGGCGCTTCTAACCCTGGGTTCCTAGTGATCACTGGCACCTCTGTGATGGCACCTGTCATGAAGCACGCTAATGGTTCTTTTGGTGTCTGTCCCTTCCCTCCTCCACCAAGGCTGTAAGAACTTCTCTTTTCATATATGAATTCCCATCATGAGTAAATGGCATTACAGATAATATACCTAAATCTACTATCAAGAGAAACTGCGTATATCTTTTGAGAAAAGAACACTGAACAGTTATCCAAATATGGTAATAGGGCACTGAAATAATAACAGTAATGGTAATCATAGCACCTAACATTTATTGAGCGTTTACTAGGTGCCAGGCACTAAGCTAAGTGTTTCATGTATATCATCTCATTAAACCTTACAATTATCAGTCACTGATGCCTGGGAAAGTGAACTGGCCCATGCACACACTGCTGGGAAGAGACAGAGGCAGCATTTGAACCCTGACAGTCAGATTCTAGGGCCGGTGCTGGGGATGATTTAAGGTAAAATCCAACTCAATTCTATTTGTTAGATCTCCAAAAAAAGGGACATTACGTGAACATAAGGGGCTGCACTTCCTAGATTTGTGAGGAAGTTTCTTAAAAATCCTCAAAAGCGTTTCAAATGAGTTATAACCAACAATGACAATATCTTCTGACCTCTGAACAACTGCGTTTTCGATGTATTTGGATGCTTCTGACGGAGGACTGGTTTTAGCGATGTGCACGGAGCTGACCGAGCTTTCATCCGACCCTTACTCCATCTGGCCACTAGATGGTACCCTGGCATCAGTAAAGCACAGGCAGAGCCCTGGCGCTGACCAATTTCAAAGCAGAGAGAGATTGTAAAATTCATCTCTTCCCAGACTCTCATTTAAAGGAAACTGAAGAACAGCAGAGTCAAATGACTAGTCCACCCATTCATTGTTAAAAGTAAAAACTGCAAAATAGGCAGGCAAACATGGAAAGCAATAAAATATGTTTATCAGGTTCATTAATGATAAAAATGTAATCAGAATATCTGCTACCTAATAAGCACCTATTAATGTGCCCGATACTGTGCAAGGCACTCACTTCCTATAATATCCCTAATCTTCACCAAATGCCTGCAATCTGCATCCTATTTCCCCGTTTGATGATGAGAGAAGTTGAGGAACTCACGAAGCTCACACAGCCAGTTAGGGGCAGAGCCAGACTTCAACCAGCCCAGGCTCTTCACACCTAGCTTCTCTCATTAAATGAGCAGGCTGATGTTTCAAATTGTTTGGATTCCCTGTCTCGAGCTGTCTTTCTCTGTTCTTTCTTTCCTTTTTCTTTCTTTCTTTCTGAAGTAGAGATGAGGACATTGCCACCTAAGAGTTTGGGGGTTTTTTGGGAAAATTTGAAATCCAATTTGTTCTACTGCTATATTATTCATTTATCAAGTCAAGCTTGTTTAACCAAAAAAGGGGTAGGGCTCCTCTTGTCCCCCCCTGTCAAAACAATGTGAACAAAGATGGCTGAAAGGAACTCCTAGTTGGTCTCTGTTGACAACACACACTTAAGACTGCTATAATGCATTCTGCCAGACCCCAAGATTTTAGGGCTTCCTTTTGCTACATCCTAGCAACAGCTATTTCAGTGCTAACTCCTTAAAAATCTACCTTTTTCTACTAACAGACCCCTAAAATGACTTTCAGCCACCTCAGAAAATACAGGCGTTTCTCAACTAAAAAAAAAAAAAAAAAATTTCTTAAGTTCAATAAGAATTTACAGTTAAACCCCTTTACAAAAAAAATGACACTTCTAGTGAATATCAGATCTTAAAATGGGGATTCCAGTAAAATATCAGTATTTTACCAACAACAGCCTTAAATTAAATTATTCTAGACATAAAAACTGGAAGTATTAGGTAAGCAGCATTTTCACACCTTTTTTTCTCAATGTGAGAGGGCACAGTATATGCATAGAAAAAAAAGATATAGAGAGAACGATATCTTAACAGTGGTTATTTCTAGATTATATAATTACAGGTGACTTTTTATCTAGATTGCTTGAAGTTCTGTAGTGAACATGTTCTTTCTCTGTAGTAAAATAAAAAAGAACACAGAATTTGGAATCAAAGAGACCTGTGTTTGAATCCACACACTGCCACTTTCTGGCTGTGTCAACCTGGGCAAGTTAGGTTACCAAGTCTCCATCTTCTCTTCCACAAAATAACTACCACCTGTTCCAGGGGGTGTTTCTGATTATTAAGTAGATGGTGTGCACAAAAGGCTTAGTAGCACCACTCCCAGCATATAAGCAAATGGTGGATAATTATTTCCCTATATTGTAATATAGGGCCCAAAATAATTTTTTTAAGACTTTTGACAATTAAGAATTGACACACAAAATACTTCCTTTTATCTTGTGATTCTACTTCCAAGAATTTAGAAAAGAAACCAGGGCTGCAAAAAAAGATGTATGGACATGTATACCAACCACTGTAGTTTTTAAAAAGTGAAAAACTGAACAACTTAGATCTCATTCAAAATTTAAGTGATTGATTAGTAAAATTATGGCACAGTCATTGAATGCAGTCATGGAAAATTATAATGAAGATCTACATTTATTGCCATGGAAAGGAGTATGTGATATATTAAGTGAAAAAAAGCTGCTATAAGACAGTAATCATGTTATGACTCCATGCTGGTTAAAAAAAAAGGAATATTTTTATAAGTCTGTGTGTGTGTGTGTGTGTGTGTGTATTCTTTAAGAGAGAAAAAAAATATGTGCAAATAAAAAATACAGAGAAGCAGATGGAAAGAAAATTAAAATCCCCAATAATCCCACCACCAACTAGTAAACCTAGAAAACGTGGGTAGAATTATAGGTCACTTTAATGCTGTTTTTATGAGTTCATCTGCATTTTCTTCTTTTTAAAAAAAAAAATCATACGTTACCTCTATAAAAATATTTTAAATGGGTTTTTAAAATTACACCCCTCATCTTCTCTTTAAGAAAATTTCATTTAAAAAGTGAATCCTATATGGCAAAATTCTTTCAGTTTCACCAAATGAACACCCAACAACAAAGGCACTACTGAAACCATACACCTACTAAGGTTTTCTGGGTCTGAGTCAGATCATTTTGCACAGAAGGCTAAAGGGAGGTTTAATCAATCCTGTCTTGAAAGACCAACGGTGGAAAGCAGTTTCCTCAGGCATTTAACAAGTTATTCCTAAGAAACCAACATAACAGGTTAATCAATCAGTGTCTGGAGCGAACCGGATTCATGAGCAAATGTGTAAATGAGAAAATCTAATTATAGCTTCAGTACAGAGACATCCTATTTGTTAGGGTAACTCTGTAGACCTGGATTACCCATCCCCAGAGGGGATGATTCAATCCCCATGATTTAAGCAGAGTTCCCTGTGAGATATGTCATAGGTATAAAATGATAAGCACATGTGTGGAAACTCAAAAAAATTATCAAATCTAAATGCATGAATAACCATATACAATGAAACTAGATTTTAGAATAAATACTTATAATGAGGATGATGACGGTTATGAAAGAAGAATAAACCTATAAATCTAGACTAAGGGTTTCAAATTATGTTCCTCCAAGGACTAGTGTTCCAGCTCTAAGACTAGAGAGGGAGCAAAAAAGGAGCTATTATGTTCATGGGTGATATTTTTTTAATTTTATGTACTTCTCCCATAAACTATTCTTAAACCTTTGGTGCCTATCATTACTTGTCTTCTGGGAATGTGAGGTTAAAAAAAATAATTCAGTAAAAAATATATGTTAATGGGAAAACACACATAGCCTATCATGTTTCATTCAAGAGGCTTATTTTTTTGTCTTGCTTTTTTTTCCTGAATATGTATGCCCCTGGCTCTACATATACTGCAAGTAAGTAATTTAATTATTGTCAGCTAGAAAATTGTTCCTAGTTGCCACGATGGAACTAAACAGATCAGTGTAGTGGCAATGTTTAGGAGCCCCGCTCTTGGCTGGAGTATCACCAGTTCTGCATATTACTTTGTGAACCTGGGCAAATTTCCTACTCATATGCCTCAGTTTCCTCCTCTGTGAAATAGAGATAATAGTTCCTACACCTCATAGACTTGTGTGTGCACGAAATGAGATAATGCTGTGATTAGCTAGTAACTAGCACTTAATAAATGACACCTATTGTCACCATCATCGTCATTATTCAACATGGTGTTACCAAAGCATACCTTGAGGTGTAGCACGCCACCACCACCAAATAAATCTGAGAACCACTGATAGAATTCAGCAATCTGCTTATTGTTTTGACCAGTTGGTTTCTCAGATTCTTCTTTGATAATTGGGTCAAGGTAAAGTGAACACCCTATTTATGGCAACCTAAAAATTTGATAGTTTTAAAACAGTGATTATGGTTCCACTTACTAAACTCTAATATTTAACACACTAATTACTGTTCAATTAGTAATTGAACAATTGAAATACTGTTCAATTTTTTTAATTAATAAATATTCTTTGGAGAATATTACCAATAGAAAGGATTATCTGAGGAGATTAAGAACTCAAAGAAGATGAACTGAAATAAATTTTTGGAGGGTAAAGTAAATAAAAACCTACCATTTTCAATTTTGCTTTTTGGATGTGGTCCACTAAATGCTAAAAATTTTCCTGGAACAATCCAGTTGAAGTCACCATTTTCAACTCGCTGGGAGAATTTTGTGAGAAAAGAGAAGAAAAATATTTTATAATTCTTATACAATTTAGGAAACCCTTACAAATATAACTGTTTTTCACTCTATTAGTACTAGACTAGTTGGACATACATGAAGACAAAATAATATAGCTTAAAATAAAAACATGCATCTGATTCTCAAAATGGTTATGAATTCAATCCGCTTCGAAAAATTTTTATCTAGACTATAAGAAAAGTTTAGAAAACTTTATTCAAAGTGGAGGTACTTTGCTGAAAATAATTTTGTCTCTTGGCCACTCTGCAATGAAATGAAATGAAACTAACATTGCTTGCCCCAGCAAGAAATAATGGGGAATAAGAGAAGACAGAAAATATAAGCACTTTCCATGAACATGGTAAACATACTTTAAACAATGAAAAAAATCTATAAATATCAGGGTCATGATGAACACACCTCCATTTTTTGTTTGTTTTTACAGGTTTCTATCTGTTGTCGCTGCTGATTTTTAGACGGGGAAACAGAAGACAGGAGTGAGGGACGGAGGCTCATCAAACCCTCAGGGTGTACCACAAACTGGAGACTGCCACAGTCTCCTGCAGGAGCTGCAAACCAAACAGCTACAAGGGTCAGGCAAGAGACATAAATAAAGGCAAATGCTCCTCAGCTCTGGCCAATTGACCACAGGAAAGCTTGATTGAATATAGCTGATCTTCCAGTTGGATGTTCATGTAAAATCTCTCTATATTTGAAATGTTGACTGTTTTAAATTAAGTTTTTTAATACTAGGAAAGCAAATAAAACACATCTGTGGGCTGACTGATCACCAGCTGTCAGCCTCTGGTCCAAACACTCCAGGATCCTCAGAAAAGGCCTGAAGACCAGGCAACGGGCCAAGCATCCTCCCACTGCTCCATTACCTCCTTCATTTCCTTCCCTTCCTGGTGTGCCTCTGAACCCAGGGAACACTGGGGCAGGGCTGAGGGGACCCAAACTTTGCAGGCTATTGGGACACAGCTGTGCAATGCATCACAAAATATATGTAACTCTTCTTCCCGTAAGCATTCTTTAACCCACCCCCAACACCAATCCTACTCCCATCCTCCACCACCAGGCACAGCTTTTAGTCTCCAAGTCTCCCCCCTCTATAGCACTGCATAGATACCTCCCCAGGCAGGGAAGGAAGGCAGTTCTCTTTGCTGGGCCAAGGTTATCCACAGAAAAGGCTCTCTGCTCCACTACATGGCACAGACCTCAATGGTAGGAATCTGTGTCATATACAGAGTCTGCACTCTGCTGTAAGAGCTCATAAGTATTTGTTAAAATAAATTGGAGTAATCCCACCAAGGAAATCTGGAGCCTCTACTTTAATTACTTATACTACCCATTAGATTTGATTTCCACAAAAATCATAACTTGGCTGTATAATTTTCATGTTTAAAATGCAGATATTTCTTCCCAGTTATAAAAAGTTATAAATGAAACTCTACATGACACCTTGTAAATGTCTGAATTGCATTAATCTAGTCATAATAAACATAAAATCTCCATAATGCCCTAAATAAAATCTTAGAGATGCTGAGTGCTATGATTACACATGCCAAATTAAATCTCAAGCATAGCTATCTATTTAGAACAATTTGAATAAAGAATTTAACATGCAACTCTTTATGATAATTAAACATTTTCTTGTTTAAATAAAGCAGTCTCAAATTAATGGCCCAATATCCATCTCAAGTAATTCTTAAGCTTAAAACATTATTTAAAAATTCAAAAATAAGGGTATGCTCTAATCATGAAAAGGCTAAAACCAATTATTTATGAACAGTAGAAGAAAACAGGTTTCTATGTTCACTATTCCTGTATCCTTGACCACGAAGTTGGCCTAGATAAATATATACATTGTGCTATGTCTGTTTATTTGGATTATAGACATCCATTTGGTTAAATAGTAACCTTTTATAATCAATCATATGGAGAGAGGCAATGAACTCACTCACAGAACCAAAAGAATATGTTTGCAAATCTGCTTACCCAAAAAGATAAACATTAGATAATATTGGGCTATATTCAGTAACTTGGATAAGATTGATGGAGTAAACAAAAAGATTTATGTCTTAGATCCAAATCTGAAAAAAAATGAATAAGAAAGTTACAGCTTTTAACTGACTAATATAACATAACCTTACTGGTAAGCTTCCAAAATTAATATCTGTGCCTTCTTTCACAGTGGATAATACAAATGTCAATATTTATCAATAATAAAATATTTATGATAACACAAGCTGGTTTTTCTAATTAAATGTGTTTGTGCACAAGTGCGAGTGCATACACACACACACACACACACACACTTCCAAGAAACCTAGATCAGACAGGAACTTAAGGTACTTTCCAACATTACCACATTTTATAAACAAATGTCTAGGCAAAGATGAGGTGAGAGAATAATTTTACCTCTTCCAATCCAAAGCCTACAACCTACCAAGTACTATGTAGAGAAACTGCAGATGTTCTTCACTACAAGAAAACCCCAAAATGAAAATGTGAATTCTTGAAACTGATACATTTAGGTGTTAATATTCATGTTACTATAAGATCCTTCAGCTTACATAAGACTCACCAGATTTCTTTGGAATAGCTAACTCTCCTGGTGCATTTAAAATAAAATTTGAAAAAATAAAAAGAAATCAAAGTGTCTTACAAAGTAAAAATAAACTGTATTAAAACTGAAAAAAATTAAATAAAATCTAATTTGACTTGAAAACATGAATTTTTATAACTTCTAAGAAATAAATCTGTGCCAGTAAGGCATGCCTCTGTTCTAATAGTCACAGAGATATTTTTCAGTTAAAACACTGAAAAACATTTGGCCTTTTTACCACTATGATAAACAGACTGTAAGAGAGAAAAGACAGACCTTCAGGTTGACAATTATTGGATTGGTTCCCTTTATCAACAGATGTGTTTTCTAAGACAACATGGATAAACAGTTCTGATGCACAATTCAACATTCATTAAAACATTTGCTTAGCCTTTATTATATATCAAGGACTATAACTTGGTGTCACACATAAAATAATAAAAAGCATTCCCTCTGTGCCCTTAAGGAGTCTGAAAACAAGTAACAAATAACGTTAGTAATAATAGCAGCTAACAGATATACCACGGACTCTCTGCTAGGCACTACTCTATGACATGCAACTCATTTCATCTTTAGGGCAACCCTGTGAGGTAGGTGTTATTACCATCTCCATTTTACCCATTGCTATAGACTGAATGTTTGTGTCCCCTACAAAATTCGTATGTTGAAACCGAATCCCCAATGTGATGGTATTAGGAAGCGGGCCCTTTGGGAGGTGATTAGGTCATGAAGATGGAGCCCTTATGAATGGGATTAGTGACCTTATAAAAGAAACCCCCAGAGAGCTCCCTCTGTGAGGACACAGGGAGGACATGGAAGAATTTGGCCATCTATGAACCAGGAAGAGGGCCATCTCCAGACAACAGTTCTGCTGGTGCCTTGATCTTGGACTTCCCAGCCTCCAGAACTGTGAGAAATAAATGTCTATTGTTTAAGCCACACAGTCTATGATATTTTGTTATATCAGCCTGAACTAAGATACCCATTAAAGAAAAAGTTGCATTAAACTTTGATAAATGCTATAATACAAGTACATAAGAGGTTTAATGGTGGCACAAAGATTATTTTAAAAATAAAGACAGAAAGACAAAGTCTTTTTTATTCATTAAAAAGCACCTTCTTTATATTTCCTTACTTCTGAAACAATAAAATAGCGTTGATAGTATAGTTGTATTACGTAAACGCAAATATGCTGTCATGATTGGCACTTTATGAGCTTAAATCAAAGTAAATATTTGAGGTATTTGGTTTAAATTAAGTTCCCTTGCCATTTGGCTTTAAATAATAGTCAAACTCTAGATTATTACTTAAGATTTGCTTTTGAGAGAAACAGTGTGGTAGAGGGAACGAGGAGCCCCAGGTGGATGACTGCTTCACCTCTAAACATAGAAAACATTTAGGGGCCTGCTCTCACAGCCCCACCCAGTGAACGCCCCTGCTAATGCAACCGCAGGGAGCAAGAATCTAGTGCACGTGTGCAGGTACCTTTCCAGTGCTCAAGACATGAAGTTTTGAGGCCATCAGCACATACATGGTTGTTGAAATTTGGAAACAGTCCCCTCACTCATGGAGAATGTATTTAACCAGAAATCACATGGCCCTAGAGACCAGCACATTTCGGGTGGGCAAGGGAAGAGAAAGGACTTGCAAGGGATCCTGAGACACATGGCCAGAGATGGAAGGAGGAGAAAAATAAGAGACAGAACTTTTGAAGTTAGGGAAGGAAAGTGAGTTTCTAGAATTAGAGAGCGGCCACAGAGTAAATCAAGTAGGAAGACGACCAAGCACAAAAACTCGGTTTGGCTAAGTCTTGCATTAAGCAAGAACAGTTTCCGTTGAGTCACAAGAGTAAAGGCCAGACCATAACTTTGACTGACTGAGTGGAAACAGAGTCAAGATTGCTCTCTTAAGAAGTGGAGGTAAAAGAAGGGACAGAGACCAAACAATAATTAAAGAAGAAGGGAAAAACATGGGAAATTTCTTAGACCTAAAAACATTTTATAGATTTAACCAACATAATCTTTGAACGAGCAATGGGTGCACTGTATTAGTAGATGTGGAAACACTGGGTCCAGGAAGGATTGAATCTTGCTTCCTTAAACTTGTGGCCTTTGAGGGGTATAATCAACACTACAGGATAGCTCCAGGGAAATGCTTCTAATAGTTCTCTGAACAGTCAAATCACAGTGGGATGCACAGCTCCCTAGTTCCTCCAGGTGTGAGGATATGCCCATATACCTGCATTCTGGAGCTTGCCTGATCCCAGTCTTATGGCAGGAATTCACATTTTTCCAGTTCTATAATTCATGAACAAGTAGAGGGCAAATCAAGCAGAATCCAGGTTACATTACATTCTAATTTGCTGTACAAATTCTAATCCAAAGCAAAGCCTTGAAACATCATACCCTAGATGTTCAATTATTCCTGCTGTTGACCTGAGGTGACACACTGAGAGATAAGAGGCCTAACAAACCTTATTAGTTCTCAATGTGTATGCAAAAGGGCAATGTTGGGAGTCTACACCACCTTATCACTTGACAATTTACTTATTAACTGCAATGAAGGATGACATAGTCAACCTGGAGACAGTCTCTCCAGGTTTAGTAATATTAAACTAAACTGGCCTTACATGCAAGCCCTGGTTGAAGATTACAATATCTAGCAATCTGTGCTGCAAATAACTGGTTGGAAAAAAAACAACAACAACTCACTCTTGCTGCATAGATTGGCTGGTAATGAAAAAAAAAGAAACAGCATTTCAAGAAGTTGTCTACCATAGTCAATACATTTTCCCCCTGGAGTGTTACTACAAAATCAGAATGGATTCTTAATTAATATGTCTTGGTCATTTTCCATTGAAAAGTAGTTACTTTTAACAGATTATATAAAATATCTTGAAATGTGCTATACTCCTTTTTTTTTAGAACTTATTGACTCATTTATTCATTAGTTCTTTCATTCTACAAACATTTAATGACTGCCCACTACAAGTATACTGTGCCAGTGGGTTACTTATTGACACAAAGATGAGAGAGACACATTCCTGACTTCAAGTACCCAGAGTGCAGGGAAGACACAGGTGTGTAAACAGAGCATCACACACGCTGTGTGAGAAGAGCTCCCATGGAGCTAAAAATGACTTAGACATGTAAACACATAAATACGGTGGGCAGAGGAGAAAGGATCACAGGGAGGAGGAGGAGGAAACGAGCATGTCTGAAGGCACAACAGCATGAAGATGCACTGCTGCATGGATCTGGGTATGAGGAGGGAAGGGAAAAGGACAAAAATGGGGAAGATGGCAAAGCCCGTGTCCAGAAGGGCTTTCTGCGCTGCATTCAGGAGTTTGCATTTCCTCCACACTTCCAGTCAGGGTGGAGCCCATGAAAGACTTAAAGTAGGGGAGTGATATAATCAGACTTAATTTCTAAAACATAGACTCTGAGAGTTATGTGGAGACTTGATGGAAGCAGCCCAAGGGCCAAGAAAGACCCAGTCCCAAGCATCCAGAATTGACCAACACTTTCTCACAAACAGTTCCCAGATGGGCTACATTGCAATGTGGCCAAGATAATGTGAAATCACCTTCTAGAACAGCAGTGCTCTTTTCCCAAGAGAGCATCCTTTAGTGATAATAGCAATAATGATGGATTATGAATTGCTGAATTTCTAGAATGCCTCAGGGGCAAAATTTTCCACATTCAGCCTGTCATAGATCAGTGAGAAATTCTGTGTAGACAATTAATCTGCTAAACATAAAGATGGAAGTATAACATATGAGAAGGGTCAAACATGATAACGTCTGAAGAATGAGGCACAAGATTATATGGAATCTACAACAGCAGGTGATAAGAACAAAGGCTCTAACCCCACCTATGGAGAGACAAAATTACAGGAGGCCTTCTGAAAAAAAAATATTAGCCTAGTAAATATACTGAGCAAACAGGAAGTACTTAATAAACAT
Organism: Eubalaena glacialis; assembly: GCF_028564815.1. NCBI lineage: Eukaryota > Metazoa > Chordata > Mammalia > Artiodactyla > Balaenidae > Eubalaena > Eubalaena glacialis. The sequence continues at coordinate 106,293,216 of NC_083718.1, forward strand.
CTGTTCAATAAATTAACTGAAAAGTTACCAAATTGAGGCCATAAAGAATGTGATACATCTTCTTGGTTCACAACAGTTAGAATGGGCATCATCAGAAAATCTACAAACAACAAATGCTGGAGAGGGTGTGGAGCAAAGGGAACCCTCTTGCACTGTTGGTGGGAATGTAAATTGTTACAGCCACTGTGGAGAACAGTATGGAGGTTCCTTGAAAAACTAAAAATAGAATTACCATATGACCCAGCAATCCCACTACTGGGCATATACCCAGAGAAAACCATAACTCAAAAAGACACATGCACCCCAATGTTCATTGCAGCACTGTTTGCAATAGCCAGGTCATGGAAGCAACCTCAATGCCCATCGACAGACGAATGGATAAAGAAGATGTGGTATATATATACAACGGAATATTACTCAGCCATAAAAAGGAACGAAACTAGGTCATTTGTAGAGACGTGGATGAATCTAGAGACTGTCATACAGAGTGAAGTAAGTCAGAAAGAGAAAAACAAATACCATATATTAACGCATATATGTGGAACCTAGAAAAATGGTACAGATGAACCAGTTTGCAGGGCAGAAATTGAGACACAGATGTAGAGAACAAACGTATGGACACCAAGGGGGGAAAGCGGCAGGGGGTGGGTGTGGTGGTATGATGAATTGGGTGATTGGGATTGACATGTATACACTGATGTGTATAAAATGGATGACTAATAAGAACCTGCCGTATAAAAAAATAAATAAAATAAAATTGAAAAAATATATATTTTAAAGGGTAGAAATACAACATTCACTTGAAACATTTTTTGTACTTAAGTGACAGATAATAAACCTTCTAAAAATGAAAAAAAAAAAAAGGAGAAACAAACGTTGACCTGTACACCGTTATTTCTGTAGAACAGAGCTTCCCAATTGGTGTAACAGAATGGAGTTTCCGGGGCAGGGGCTGGGGCAGCCAGAGTTCCCCAGCCACTTGCCGGAAGCTGTGAGCTATGATCACACAGTGCTGATCAAATACTGTCACATTTTCCCCGTGTGCCATGACGGGAGAAACAAGAAGAAGCCTTGTGCTGTGACTCCACTCTCAAATAGGCAGGAACCAATTTGTCTCCAGGCCTACAGAAGCCAAGCCCAGCTCTAACCACTTCCATCAAGTAACCCGCGGTGAAGAAGTGTCCCAGGTTTGCCAGCATGTAAAAGCACAGGGGCAAGTCAATAATAACTTGATATTCTGGGAAATATCCTCATATTGACAAAATTATTTCATAGAAAGCATTTTTTTCTCAAAATAAAGGAATGATTTATGGAGAAAAAAAATAATGGCAGATATGAAATAGCTCAAAGAAAGAAGTCAAAGTAACTTCTTAGCGTTTGAAGTAGGTTTTACGTGAACTTTAAGCTCCAGCTGATTCCCAAAAGGGTATTTAAGGCAGCTCCTCAAAGTTGCATGGACCAAATTCTGGATGCGGTAATTAATGTAAGCCACACTGATGAGGCGTCTCCAAATGCTGCCACTGAAGCTGCATTTCTTTGCATTTCTCTCCCTCTCCCCTCCCCTCAACGAGGCGCAGGGTACTGCTCTGTGAGCTCATCTCTGCATGGCCAACACAGGGACGTCATCAAATATGGCAAGCCTTCTGGTAAACAGTGGAAAGTCCCATTTTGCTTTGTTTAGGGGACACCCAATATAAGGAACTGAAGACACAACTTCAAATTCTCTTTGATGAATAATGACTGCTTAAGAGTAGCATCATTAGTGATCGGTGGTGTTTAGACAAGGTCTTACTTGGTAAGGATAGTTCCCCAAAAGAACAGAAATTGACTGAAGGCAGCCTCTATGTGGGTGCTACTTCAGAGTCTTACAAGCAGAATACTGTCCTATATTAGCAATAAACCACTAAGCTTTACTACTAGAGAGGATACAGTTCCTCACATACCTACAGGTACATAACTTGATTGAATACTCAAACTCTTTCATCTTCATTGCTTTTCCTGAGGGCAAAAGGTCTGTTTCTATTTTTCAAATGTACTGATCGATGGTTAGATTTCAAAGGAGTGACTGCTCTTAGCTCTCAAGTCCTTGGAAAATACCTTAAGAAGCCTGTTGGAAAAGGTGACACTGATTCCTAGCAGAAGCTTCTGGGCCACCATCTTGCAGTTACTTTACTGGACCTTCCCAGCATAGCTCCCAGGGTTACATCTATTTGATCAGTGCAAATATGAAGAATGTACAGTTCCACATCGGCTTGGCAAAGAACCTGAGAGACCATATTTTAGAAGATACATTTGTTTATCAATAATTAATACAGTGGACTATTTGGAAGCCACAAGAAAATGAAGCAAGCTCTCTGAGATATCTTACCCCAAGCCTTCTAAATAGAACAGAGCCTTGAAATGAATTCTTATGTGAACAGTTAGGTCACCTGAAGCTAGAAGGTGCAACCTGTGTTGCTCGTCCTAGGCTTCATGTCATTCTGAGGGGCTATGAGAGTTCATTGGCAAGCCTGTCCTTGCAGAATCTGCACTTTAGCTACGTGTGGCTACCAAGCACTTGACATGCGGCTGGTCCAAACTGAGATGTGCCCTAGTATAAACTACACACTGGGTTTCAAAGGCTCAGTTCAAAGTGAGAAACATAAAATACCTCATTAATAATTTTTATATTGATTACATGTTGAAATAATATTTCTGGTATATTGCATTAAATATATATCATTAAAATTAATTTCATCATTTCTCTTTACTTTTTCCAAATATGGCTGCTAGAATTTTAAAATATGTATATAGATAGATATACTGTCATATATTTCTGTTGGACGGCTCTGCTCTAGACCCTTCTGCACAATGAGAAGAGTGGTTCTCGTGCGCTGCTGACCTTGTCATGAACGGCATGTGTAAGCAGCACTGTTATCATAAAGACTCCCTTTTTTTTTCTTCCATAAGACTCCCTTTTAATCTCACATAGAACTGCCGCATCATTACTTTAGGTTTTTTCTTGAGTCATATTATATATTAAATGTGGTTTAGTCCAGAAGTGCCTTTTTAAAAAGCTTTAACTTGAGCATTGCCATATTATCTAAGACTTACATTCTCATAATTTGCTATCAGTGATAAAATTTTACTTTGAAAACTACAAACGACGTTGGAATACTGACATTGTTGGAGCTAATGAAGCCTATGAATTTAGCTATTCCACAAGTTTACCAAATGTCCAGACTCACCGAAGCAGAGCAAACAGTGGGAGAAGTTATGACAAGGAATGAATGGTCCACAGTTTGTCGGGAGGAGAGTTCCTTTACTTATATCCATTTATTCCTTAAGCAGCGTTTATGAAATGCCTACCACCTGCCGATCACACTTCGACTTGTGATTTTCTATTTTTTTGGCTTTATGATAGAATGGATATATCGTTCTCAAAGAGGAGGTTATCTGACGGAAAACTTTTCAAATGTTCACCAACTGCCTCCTCTCCCTCCTGCCATTACCTGAGTGGTGGTGTTGGTGGTGGTGGTGCTGGTGCTGGTGCTGGTGGTAGTGGTGGTACTGGTGGTGGTGGTTGTAGTGGTGGTGGTGGTGGTGGTGGTGGTGCTGGTGGTGGTGCTGGTGGTGCTGGTGCTGGCGGTGCTGGTGGTGGTGCTGGTGGTGGTGCTGGTGGTGCTGGTGCTGGTGGTAGTGGTGGTACTGGTGGTGATGGTGGTGGTGATGGTGGTGATGGTGGTTATTTATTCAGGTTATGGTGTGACCACATTCTTACCAGATGTTTGGTTTGTTAGTTGGTTCTCAAGAATGAAATTATACTATGTTTCAGGTTTTTCAATAGCTTTTTCAACTAACTCTCAACATCACCATTAAAGTTTTTAAAAAGATAAAGGAATAAGTAAAACATCGACAAGTTTTCTCTCTTTACTGTGGCATGTCCTCCGCCTCCTCCCTCTCTAGCCTCCACTGTAATCTCTCCTTTAACTGAAATGGCTTTAGAGTTTTGCCATATATTTTTCTCCAGGTTCATAAACGTGGGACAGAGATTCAGGTTTTGGCAGCACCTGAAACTTATCTAATGTGGAGGCCCATTTTAAGAAAAGAATACAATGTTATGAACACAAAAAAGGCGCCCATGCAAGTGGGGCCCTCTAAAATTTAAGCTTCATTCGCGTCACAGGAAATTACCTTTGCTCATATAACACAGATACACATATACATGTACAGGGTGGAGGGGGTCTTGTCATTGTTTGTTAAAAAGGGGGGATTATACTATAAGCAGTCTTCTGTATCAACTTTTTCTAGTCAATATATAATAGAAATCATTCCAAGACAAGTGGTATAGCTCAAATCAATTTTTTCAAATGACTGCGTAACATTCCATGGTGTATCTGTACTACAGGTTATTTATTCAACCTTTCCCCTTATAAGTACATAGTCTTTTTGTTTCTAGTTCTTTTTTTCTGGGAGGGGGGGGTAGGATTTTTTTTCTTTTGACACTACTAGAAATGCCACAATAACGATGCTTTTGGAGTTTAAAAAGAAGAAGAAATTCTTTGGAGATTTTTAATAAATTGTACTACATGTATTAATTTGGGGAGAAGTGGCAGTTTTATGATGTTAAATCTTTCTATCCAAGAACGCAATACATATTTTCCATTTAGTCATGTCCCACCCACAAGGAATTTACAATCTAATAAGGAAAATAAGGCTTGTGTGCAAATAGCCATGATGTAAGAAAAATGGAAAGCACAAATTTTGACACATGAAATTGAGAGGGAGAGAATTCTGTAGAGAGTGAGAGCTGACCTGTGGAGGATTTTACACACACAAGTGAAGGAGGAAAATGTTAAAGGAGACAGGTATCTGGAGAAAGAAAGCTCAGCCAGAGTGCAGAGACATTCAAGAAACAGTAAATAAGCAGCTCGGTGCGGCCGGAACAGAGAGTGCATACAGGGGAGAAACAGGAGACAGGCTAGCAAGGTGGGCTGGACCTCATCCAAAGCTAACAATACGAGGACAGGGGAGTTTATCCTCATTTGAGCCAGGTAATGACAGCGGCAGCCAGTTTGGGGCCAAGACAAGACGAGAGCTCTGTTTTAAGACCACTCAGTCAAGTGTGTGAAAGACCAAGAGGAGAAGGGCCTGGGCTCCTTGAAGAGCAGTTATAATAGTCTACCGGAGAGGACACAAGACCTGAGCCAGGGGAAGGAAGTGAGAACAGAAAGGAAGAAAGAGATGAAATACACTCTGGGTCCCTAGCAACGGGAACTCAAATACTCATTAGATTTGGGCGGGCGGGGTGGGGGGGAAATGTTTCTAGTCTTGAGCCTGGGTGAACAGTAGAATGGTGATGCCATTAATACAGAGGAACAAAGCAGAAGCCCATGTTTGGGTGAAAGATGATTAATTTTTTCTCAGATGTGTTAAGTTTAACATGTAAGCAGGATATCCAAATAGACACATCCTGAACTAGAGCCCAGAATGTGAGGGCTACCCTTGTCTTGCTAAGGAGAGTAATAAATGTTATAACTCCTCAGGAGAGCCACGACAGACGAGCTCAGTTTCATGGAGTGGTCAGACTACTCAGAGTCTACAGATGTCTCATCTTTAGGAAAAGTTAACTACTTCTAGACTCCTCTACTACCCCGGAAGTGCTCTTCCTCAACATCTCCTTATAGCACAATGTAACTTGGACAGCCTTTGCCTAAACTGCTTCACTGAACAGGGAAGATACTATTCGAAAGCTTTGTAATGGCACCATGGGGAAGAAATGCAGCCAACTCTTAGAACTGAGTACATTCAGATGTATTTCAAAATAAAATATATGCAGTCAAAAATATTATAAGGCATAAATCAGGTTTTGTTTTAACCAAAACATACATTAAAAAAAAATAAAAGTAACAAAATTTTACTACCAAACTGTAGTTTTAAATTATTTTTTCTTACAACCTAAAGGTTCAAAGTAATTGTCAATAAAGGTTTGATGAAAGAATATAGAGAGATATGGCATTTTCCCAACGAAAATTTTGATAAGTCCTGGTTCAAAGGCAATAACCAAAGCTGAGAGGATGAAACTGACAACTATAGAAAACTGCAGAATGCTTTTATTTAGCAGCCAGTCAATTTGCAATACCTGAGTGCTAGGAAAAAAAGAACAATTTAATCAACGTGAAATTATATCTTGCAAAAAGATAAAGTGTACAAACCTCATAATGTTCATATTCATCCACATCAAATGTCTCAAAGTCAAAAAATCCATGTTGTAATCCCTAAAATAAGAATTTGAATTAGTTTTTGCATGTGAAATTGATAACGACTTCTAGCCATTTCTGGAATTCCTGCTCACAAATGATCCTGCCTGATCTGAAGGAGAAAGCTTGAAACCTTTATTTGTAATGCATACCAAGCAATCATCTAACATCTAATTTTGCTTTGAGATTTTCTTGCCAGTGGGACTAAACACTTAGAAAAACATGAAAATATGTCCCACAAAATATGCGTCTTAAGGTCTAATATACATTAGTTTTGTATGTAAAATTACTTATGTATATAAAATGGAACATACTAGCAAATGCACAGTTAAAACCTATTGGGAACTATGCAATTAATTTATACCTAACTATGACAGAGTATATAATAGTGATTAAATTTTCAGTTAGAAGAAAAAACAATTATTCTTAGGTTTTATTTTCCTTTTATCATTAGTGAGATACTTAGTAAAAAGGGCATTTTAGGCCCTTATTTGTTCCTAAAACTCTACATTGAGAGAATTTGTTTTATGGTGATAGTTTCTGACAGAGTAAAAATGTACTTGACTACTCTTACAATTTAGAAGGAAGAATTGATCTGTTTAACAGCCCGAAGAAAAATTTCATACTCCTTTTTGTAACCAATGACTTAGAACTAAAAACTATCTGGCTTACTCAGATAAAATATTTTGAAGAGGACAGTCTTTTTTTTTTGTATGACATGAAGCTATACAGATTACAATAGAATACAAAACCACAGTTACTTTTGAAAGTTACATGATCAAGTCATTAAAAATAGAAGAAACTGTTAAGCCAAGTTTAGTACATCTATCTTTGAAAATACCTTAGAGACCAGTGTTTTCCAAAATGTAGAACCTGGACCACCTGCACTTAAGGTAATTTATATTTAAAATACAGACCGTTAGGCCCCATCCCAGAACTATGAAATCAGGTTCTTTGGGGGTTGGATCATCGTTTTTAAAATGCCTTCCTAGGTGATTCTTATAAATTCTGACAACACTGATTTAGACAACCTCTACAGGATAAGCAGAACAAGCTATTTAAATTATTCCACCTTTAAACAAAGATGCTTACTTCATCCATATGTACCATTTCAGAGAAAACAGTGAGAATATAATGCCCTGAAGTACCACTTTCCTTCCTCTTTTTTTTAGTGTGTTTGTGTTTGTGTATGCCGCTGTGTGTGGTTCACACATATATAACTGATGCTTTTAATGACGCTAATACATCAAAATCAGAAAGATATGCTTCTTAAAAAGGGAAAAATGTGGCCATAGTCTGTCTACCTTCTTAGGAGGTATGGTGCTCGTTGCCACAAAAATAGCCCAGCACACGATGCTTTATAGAAGAATGTACAGAGGGACAGTGTGTCCCAGTTGCTTAAAGACATGTTGAACAATCTGTCAGACCCTCTAAAATCTCATCTTCATTTGGGTAAAATAAACCCCAGCATTTGATGAAACAAGAAATTTACAGAAGACCTTATTAATGAACAAAGTCATGCCTTTCCTTTGTAACAGGAAGGATGTCATAAATGTCTATATCAAGTTACCAGTTACCATAACAGGCAAGGATATTCCAGTGTGAACTCTTTTTCAATTTCGTAAGTTTTATAAAAGAAACAGCCTGTACCAGATGGCAGGATAGGCAAAATAATAATAATAGTAACAATAAGTAAATTACTTTTTTAAATGTTACAATTTTAGGTTGTATACTGGGTGATATACCCATAAGGGTTCTTAACTGGTGTTACTGGAAGTGTGTGTTGGTGATATTATTTGCAGGGGATAGGCTAGATTATCTTGATAGTTTTTAAGTGAAAAGAGAACTAAAGTTTTACAGAGTCTAAATTCATTTCTAGATGAAATATCAAAGTCAAAAATATACATACAGAAAACAAGTAGCATATTTTACCATAGCAATTTTCTCAAATTAAAACAGGGCAAAAGCAATGTTATATTACATCAGAGAAAAGAAACTAGAACAAGACTCACTACTGATACTGTATTTACAGTCCACGATGACCCTTGCCAATGGGTTCTGAAACACGTACATTCCTGACTCATAAGTCATGACTATATGTTCTAGATGGAATGATGTACCTTGAACCTTCATTAGAATTCACAGTATAACATGCATGACTTCTCAGCTTGTAAATCAATGTTTCTAAAACATGTTCCAAAGTTCTCAAAAATCTTTTAGATTAACTTCTCCATAATATATATAAATAACTAAATAATTATGACTCTAAACTTTAGAGTGCATCAAATCACATGGAGGGATTATACAAACACAGACAGCAGGGCACCACTCCCAGAATTTATGGTTCAATCAGTCTCGGATGAGGTCTGAGAATTTGCATCTCTGCACAAGTCCCCACCATTTGACAACCATTGATTTATGACATACCTGGATAGGATATGAGAAAGAACTCCAGATTGATATGGAAATCTGAGTTAGAATGAGCCCTCCTAATAACTCCCTGTGGCCCTGAGAGTGACTTAACCTCTCTGGGGTTGTTTCCTCAACTGTAAAAATGAGATAATAATATCTGACCTGCTTACTACTTCATGTTCATGGGCATGTAATACTATCAGTTAGAAAAACAATGTGGAAATGTTCTCCACATTAACAGAGGAGATTTAGATAACTTCCTGTCCCTCCCACACCAAGATCTAGCTTGATAATGAAGCTGAGCAGGTGACAAAGCAACGTCACAGGCACGGCAGCAGATAGAAGTGATAACACAAATAGTTTAAGTGAGAAAGGGCGACCCCTTCCGCTTCTATAAGAAGAGTTATCCCCTGAAACACCGCCCCTATTTGCCCTGTGGTCTGTGTATTACAGATCCATCATTGTTTAAGAAGTGGACAACAGCACATTAAAAGGATCATACACCATGATCAAGTGGGGTTTATCCCAGGAATGCAAGGATTCTTCAATATATGCAAATCAATCAATGTGATACACCATATTAACAAATTGAAGGAGAAAAACCATATGATCATCTCAATAGATGCAGAGAAAGCTTTCGACAAAATTCAACACCCATTTATGATAAAAGCCCTGCAGAAAGTAGGCATAGAGGGAACTTTCCTCAACATAATAAAGGCCATATATGACAAACCCACAGCCAACATTGTCCTCAATGGTGAAAAACTGAAACCATTTCCACTAAGATCAGGAACAAGACAAGGTTGCCCACTCTCACCACTATTATTCAACATAGTTTTGGAAGTGTTAGCCACAGCAATCAGAGAAGAAAACGAAATAAAAGGAATCCAAATCGGAAAAGAAGAAGTAAAGCTGTCACTGTTTGCAGATGACATGATACTATACATAGAGAATCCTAAAGATGCTACCAGAAAACTACTAGAGCTAATCAATGAATCTGGTAAAGTAGCAGGATACAAAATTAATGCACAGAAATCTCTTGCATTTCTATACACTAATGACGAAAAATCTGAAAGTGAAATTAAGAAAACACTCCTGTTTACCATTGCAACAAAAAGAATAAAATATCTAGGAATAAACCTACCTAAGGAGACAAAAGACCTGTATGCAGAAAATTATAAGACACTGATGAAAGAAATGAAAGATGATACAAATAGATGGAGAGATATACCATGTTCTTGGATTGGAAGAATCAACATTGTGAAAATGACTCTACTACCCAAAGCAATCTACAGATTCAATGCAATCCTTATCAAACTACCAATGGCATTTTTCACAGAACTAGAACAAAAAATTTCACAATTTGTATGGAAACACAAAAGACCCCGAATAGCCAAAGCAATCTTGAGAACGAAAAATGGAGCTGGAGGAATCAGGCTCCCTGACTTCAGACTATACTACAAAGCTACAGTAATCAAGACAGTTTGGTACTGGCACAAAAACAGAAATATAGATCAATGGAACAGGATAGAAAGCCCAGAGATAAACCCACCCACATATGGTCACCTTATCTTTGATAAAGGAGGCAAGCATATACAGTGGAGAAAAGACAGCCTCTTCAATAAGTGGTGCTGGGAAAATTGGACAGATACATGTAAAAGTATGAAATTAGAACACTCCCTGACACCATACACAAAAATAAACTCAAAATGGATTATAGACCTAAGTGTAAGGCCAGACACTATCAAACTCTTAGAGGAAAACATAGGCAGAACACTCTATGACATAAATCACAGCAAGATCCTTTTTGACCCAGCTCCTAGAGAAATGGAAATAAAAACACAAATAAACAAATGGGACCTAATGAAACTTAAAAGCTTTTGCACAGCAAAGGAAACCATAAACAAGACCAAAAGACAACCCTCAGAATGGGAGAAAATATTTGCAAATGAAGCAACTGACAAAGGATTACTCTCCAAGATTTACAAGCAGCTCATGCAGCTCAATAACAAGAAAACAAAAACCCAATCCAAAAATGGGCAGAAGACCTAAATAGACATTTCTCCAAAGAAGACATACAGATTGCCAACAGACACATGAAAGAATGCTCAACATCATTAATCATTAGAGAAATGCAAATCAAAACTACAATGAGATATCATCTCACACCGGTCAGAATGGCCATCATCAAAAAATCTAGAAACAATAAATGCTGGAGAGGGTGTGGAGGAAAGGGAACACTCTTGCACTGTTGGTGGGAATGTAAATTGATACAGCCACTATGGAGAACAGTATGGAGGTTCCTTAAAAAACTACAAATAGAACTACCATACGACCCAGCAATCCCACTACTGGGCATATACCCTGAGAAAACCATAGTTCAAAAAGAGTCATGTACCAAAATGTTCATTGCAGCTCTATTTACAATAGCCAGGACATGGAAGCAACCTAAGTGTCCATCATCAGATGAATGGATAAAGAAGATGTGGCACATATATACAATGGAATATTACTCAGCCATAAAAAGAAATGAAATGGAGGTGTTTGTAATGAGGTGGATGGAGTTAGAGTCTGTCATACAGAGTGAAGTAAGTCAGAAAGAGAAAAACAAATACAGTATGCTAACACATATATATGGAATCTAAGGAAAAAAAAAAAAAAAAAGGCCATGAAGAACCTAGTGGCAAGACGGGAATAAAGACACAGACCTACTAGAGAATGGACTTGAGGATATGGGGAGGGGGAGGGGTGAGATGTGACAGGGTGAGAGAGTGTCATGGACATATATACACCACCAAATGTACAATAGATAGCTAGTGGGAAGCAGCCGCATAGCACAGGGAGATCAGATCGGTGCTTTGTGACCACCTAGAGGGGTGGGATGGGGAGGGTGGGAGGGAGGGAGATGCAAGAGGGAAGAGATATGGGAACATATGTATATGTATAACTGATTCACTTTGTTATAAAGCAGAAACTAACACACCATTGTAAAGCAATTATACTTCAATAAAGATGTTTAAAAAAAAAAAAAAAGAAGTGGAAAGCCACCTTCTTATTCCCTCCCCTCTCTTCTCTCCAACAACAAACAAGGATATAGACATAATTCCTTTTTCATATTGTTAAACTACAGTGTCAACCACAGCAAGGAGATTGTTATTACCTTTCTGATTCCCTGCAAACAGTCAAGGATGGTGAGATTGTAAGTGCAATTTCCAAAGGAAGCATCCCTATGAACACAAAAACACTTAACATTAAAAACATGCATTTAGAATACTCAGATAATAAAATACCAAAGTCAGTTGGAGACATGCTTATTTGGCGTCACAGCTGTCAACATGGTAAACTTACGTAACACATCAGATCCTACTAGCTTAACTCCAGAACTTCTGAAGTTGCTTTAATCCAACTAGCTGAATTAATAAGAAAGCAGATTTAGGAACCTGAGCTCTGGAATCAGGCTGCCTTCAAATTCCAACTCTGCCATGAATTGGCTGGGACCTCGAGCAAGTTATTTTACCTCTATGAGTCTTGGTTTCCTCATCTGTGAAATGAAGGTACTGATAGCAGCTACTGTTCACAGGATTGTTGTCAGATTACATTTAAAAAATATAAAGTCCTTCCTATAGTGCCTAGCACAAAGGAAACAATAAATATTATGACTATTCTTATTATTATTAACAGTGAGTATTTCATTAACTAAAACATGCATCATCATGAGAAGTATTCAGACAGAGAAACAACCATCTGTCAGGAACATGGCAAATACTAGCGTAAAAATTTAAGGGGGACAATGCATGCAGGTCAACAGAACCTGGCAGTTGTTTTCATGGATTAAATGCCATTTAAAAACCTCCATTTTTGCCCCCCGCCCCACCCTCATTCCCCCACCCCCCCACAAAAAAATGCCAAGGAAAATGCTTCCAAACAATCTCCTCTCAGGATCCAGGAGAGCTTCTAATGCACCATGAAGTGTTCTGTCAAAAGGAGTGGAGACCTACTGCACCGAAAACTGAGTGCTTCATCCTTTATTTAAATTTTTAGAGCAACTTAGCAGGCCTGCTTTAGGCAACATAAAACTGAAGTATCAAGTTCAGGTCAGTTAGCAAGAACTGGCACTGGAGCTTTAACACTAACAATGTTCCAAGGTGTCCAAGGCAAGAAACTTGACCTCAAGGCTCTCAGTCGCTCTTCCCATCCCCCACTGCTGACCCGAAGGAATAGAGCTGTCAGGCACCTGCCAATCACAAAGTCAAATGTACCACACAAAGTCGGTCCAAGGCGGCGGGGAGAAGGGGGCGGCCACAGAAGATGCTCCATGGGGAGAAAATGACCCTTAAAGGCTTTAACACATAACATAAAACTGAATCTTGTATCACAACCATCTAAGGTAACTTGAAACTACGGCTGCTAAGCCACGAATTTAAATGCAACGTCAACATCACTGAGTTTCAGCATCCTGATAACCTAATTTAAAAAGAGTAGGTTGGTTAGCAAAGCAGCCTAACAGAAAAGTTTAAGTCCTGAAACATCAAAGTTAACCTATGTTAAGGAAGGGTTATTCTAGATATTTAATCCTGATTTTCAAGAGTTCTTTTTTTAATGCCATCTAAACTCATGGGTCAGTGAAAAACAAAATAACCCCATTTCAAATATCTTGTAAAGACATAAGCCATATATTAAGAAGCAAATTTTAAGGGATTCAACCAGAGAAAGGAGTAGCTGGGGATCTAAGACAAAATACTAGTTTATATAAATAACCACACATTCCTTTGCAGGAACTTGTCTTTTTAGGACAAGGGTTCAGAATCTTGTGTGTGTCATGGACCCCCCTTCAGCATTCTGATGAAGCCTGTGAATGCCTATTCTCAGAATGTTTTTAAATGCATAAAATAAAATACATAGAAATAACAGAACACTAATGCAATTAAATGTAAAGTCATCAAAATGTAACAAAACAAATTTATAATACCATACTTTATTATTAATATTGATATATAACAAGATCTAGTAGCAGGTCTGATAACAACTATAATTTTAAAGAAGGAATAAACATAAATATCTTTATATGCAACAACTGCAATGGGATATAAAAATGTTTGTAGTTTCTATTGTGAAAAAGTCACTTATATTGCTAATACCACTATAGTTTATTTCCAACATTTATAATTGAATGCAATCTTATAAGTTATACGGTTAGTGAAAATAAAGATATTTTTGTCATCTGAATTCTCTCTATAGACCCTAGATTAAAAACTACTGCTTTGGTAGAGAAGAGAAAAACTTAGGAAAAAAACTTCTCTGTATTTAAAAAGAGTAAAAGAAATGATAAGAATTGAAGGTGCTCCTTACTTCCCTCAAGTGTATCTTCCCACCTAGACGCAGCTAAACCGATCCACAAACATAAGTTATCAGAAAAGCTCCAGATCCAGTCTCTCGTACTGTCTGCAAAGCATGGTGAGATTATCATGATATCTCTTGTCCTAGCACAGCCACAGTTTTTACCAACAACTGAAAAGAGAGCTCTGGTGACTTGGTGATCAAATGTGCAGACCTGAGAGCGAGGGAGCATTAACAGGCCATCTGACAAAATTAGGATACAAAGCAGTCACAGCAGGCTAGAAAGACAGGCTGACATTTACAAATTGAAATATAATAAGGGATGTGATAAAATTAAGTCACATCCTCAGGACTGGGGAAAGTTGATGACATACCTTTTCCAACACTTACTATGTTGGGTAATTTAGATGCATTAACACATTTAATCCTCATGAAGGCAACAGGTTCCCAAAACCTGCCCTCGTAACTAGGCAAGAGAGAAATGGCTTATTAGTGGCACCTGGCTCATACACAGTCAAAGGAAAGTAACCATAAAAGTGAAGGGACACAAAAACATGTTACATATTCTCTGGGGGAAAAAAGAGAGAAAGATAAAGGTGGCAGAGTAAATCCATGTATCTACAAAAACCCCACTAAAAAGAGAATTTTAAAAGGCTTTTTTAAATGGAATCCAACAAGGTCAGGGAGAATGAGTACAGACAACAGCAATAAAATTCTGAAAGCTGGAAGTCAGATACATGAGTGATAATAAATTAGAAGACCAAGAAAACTGAATACTAAGATGACGGGAAAAATCAGAGCATCAACCCAATTAATACCAGATAATTCACAAAAGGCTCAGGAAGTGGCAGCACTGGGTTCTTCTGGAAGTGAGAATGAAGGAAATGACTATAATAAGTTTGAAAGTACTTTAAGAAGCTGAAAAAGTTTACTCTATAAAAGCAATATTATCTCCTATTTTATAAATAAATCTTCCCTGTTGAGTTTCCTCAAACACCCAATGTAGTTAGAACCGTCTAAAAATAAAATGGTTGGTCCTGGAAGGCAGCAAGATAACCTGCCCCACACGACGTTCAAGTTTGAATTGGCAGGTGGCTTGCAAGAAATATTTTTCACCTACATTGTTATAGGAAATGGAGGTGAAGATTAGGAAAACACCAGGCTCTATTAAACTCAGAAGTCCTTTCCTACTCTGAAACTGCATCATTATTCAACACAGTGGATGATTTCTTTCCTCTCCGTATCACTCTCTTGGATCCTTCCCGATAGCAGTTAAACATTTTCAAGTCCCTACCATCTTTAAAAGAAAAAAAATATCCGAAATTTTCTTGACTTCAGCCACCACCCTCTCTTTGGCCTCCTCTTTAAAACAAGGCTTCTCTGAAAAATTATTCATCTTCCTGCCCCCACTTTCTCTTCTCTCACATCTTAACCTCCTCTGTTCTGTTTCCACCCTCATCCATGCGATGAACATTTCTCACTGAGGTCACCAATGATCTCCATATGGCTAAGCCCAGGGGACTTTTTTTTTAATTGAGATAAAATTCACCATTTTAGCCTTTCTAAAGTGTACAATTCAGTGATTTTTAGTGTATTCATAATGCTGTGTATAATGTTATAAGTCATAATTCTAGTTATTACTTTAAAATGTACATCTCAGAAATAACTAAATTTCCTTGTCAATTGCAGTATTATGAACTTTCATCAAATCTTTAACCGTGGTCATTTTGAAGTCTTTTGTCATTTACAGACAGTTCTGGGTATACTCTGATGCTTTTGCAAAAATGTTCCTATAAAAGGGTTTCATCTTCAAGGAATTCATGGAAAAGACTCTGACAAGTACAGGTTTCTGGTAACTGACTATACTGCTGAACTGAATGAATAAGCATTTTCAGAACTCTAATGGAAAACTGATGAACTCATAAAAGTGTTAACAAAAGATCAAGATAAAAAAAAATTAATTACATGGGACTGAGTGAACTGATGAGGATGATTATAATTTTTGTGACTTTCTGTTTGAATAAAAAAAAAAAAATCCCTCAAGGACTCAGAGGCAAAAAATATACAAATCAATTTTCACTGCAAAGTAAAGGAGCTGTTACAGTGGAGGATTACTGGACTGAATGTCAATATTATGGCATAGTATGAGTGTGTTTCGTGTTTGGTAATTGCAATCATTGCTGCTTTTGTTGTGGTCATCCATTTACAATGCTTAGTGTCAGTTTATTTACCTCTTGTAAAAATAAAATACAGTGTGTGTGTGTGTGTGTGAAAAAATAATAATAATCTGTGATTTTTAGTATAGTCACAATGTACACCACTAATTCGAAACCATTTTACCACCAGAAAGAAACTCTATACCCATTTGCAATAACTCCTCATTCCTTCCCCGTCCCCACTCCAACCCTGGCAATCACTAATCTTTCTGTCTCTGGATTTGCTTATTCTAAGTTCAGGGAACATTCTGCAAGCATCATTTTATTTACTCTGTCAAGATCAAGTAATTCCCTCTGAATATTCTCTTCACTGTTCCTGGATTTTGCTTCGACCTCTCTAAACACTACTCCTTCCCAATCTCCTCGCAAAGTCATCCTTCGTCTCCCAGTTTCTTCAAGATTCAATTCCAGACTCAAACTCTCCGCACTCCGTACTCTCTTCCGAGACCAGGTGCTCTCAAACTTTAGCATTCATCAGCAACAGCATCACCAAGACGGCTTCTTAAAACACAGAATGCTGGGCCCCACACGAGTTTCTGATTCAGTAGGTATGGAACGGGGCCTGAGAATCTGCATTTCTAACAAGTTTCCAGGTGGTATCAGTGCTGCTGGTAGGAGGGACCACATTTCGAAAATCACTGCCCTACACAATCTCATCTATGTAAGTTACCATCTCTCTGCCAATGACCCTCAAATTTATCTCCCTAGCACAAAGTCCTTAAAACTCCAAGGCAGGACAGCCAACCACATACATGACATTTCCATTTGGGTGTCTTAAGGCATCTCAAACTCATTGTGTAAGAAGAATCTCTTGAATCTGCCCCTACCTCAAAACAACAACAATAATCTGGTCCTCCAACCCTCTGTAACTTGGTAAAAGACACAGCTTCCAAAATCACTCAAGCTACAGTCCAGAAGTCCTTCTGTCTCTCTCACTTTCCGCACCCTACTGCACTGTGCCCCACTGTGTTTCCCTCCTAAACATCTTGTGAACGCATTTACTTCTCCTCAGTTCTGCTGCCTCTCACGTAGCACCTCTCCATACACTACAAGAGCCTTCCCACATCCACTCCTCGCCTTTCTAATCAGTTCTCTTCACTGCAGCCAGAGTGATTTCTTTAAAAGGCAAGTCTGATCCAGTCACTCTTCTGCTGTAGCCCTTCTCTGATTGCCACTGCTCTCTCGAGGGAAGGTTCAAATCCTAAAATGGATACAAGGCCTGTGGTATCTGGCCCTGCCTATCACAACCCCCTTCCCTGAGCTCCTCAGAGGGGCACTCTGAACCTTTGCTCCTCTGGTCACATGTTCTCCAATCACCTTGCCTAGGTCACCCTACTCACCCTTCAGATCCCAGCTCAAAGATGACTTGTCTCAGGGAAAATCCTCCAACCCCACTCCGGCTAGATCAGGTCCCCATTTTTTTCCACTGGACTTAACTACAGTTTGACATTATATCATGATGTGCTTATTTGATTCTCTGACTCTCTCTCTACAATAGTCCCTAAGAAGACAGGATCTATATGTTTTTTTACTCACCATTGTCTCTTTAGTACCTAATACAGTGCCTGGCATGAAATAGATAGTCAATAAATGTTTGCCAATAAATGTTTAAATTAAGTAAAGGAGCTTGGGAGATCATCCCAAGAAAATGTTCGATAATATCCCATGGCCACTTTTGTTAATTCAAGAGCCTGACACCTCCATCCTCACTAGCAAGAAGAGCTTTCTTTCTTTGCATTAACCCCAAATCCCTTCTGTCCATTTAAGATCATTTCTTTCTGTTCTCTTTGCCAA
Source organism: Eubalaena glacialis (assembly GCF_028564815.1). NCBI lineage: Eukaryota > Metazoa > Chordata > Mammalia > Artiodactyla > Balaenidae > Eubalaena > Eubalaena glacialis. The sequence goes on from NC_083718.1 coordinate 106,311,214, forward strand.
AGAGTATTAACTGAATAAAGCTGAAAAGCAGTGACATTCAAAGTAGTTTTCTCTTCCTTTGTCAAGTGGTATTAAAAGCACTTTTATTTTAACCCAGACACTTTAGAGAGGCTACACAGAGCTTTCAGAATTTAAATCACTATACCAATGTGCTACAAAGTTTTATACTCCCACAGTTTTTATTGCGGTTTTGGTTCCCAATTGTTTATTTAACTCCTGGTTTGCTTTTTTACTCATTCATCCATGCATTCATTTATATTTATTGAGCCAAATAGTTACTGAGTTGAATAAGAGGACATGTATTTTTCCACCTCCTTCATAAAGGACCACTGAAATCCCATAGACGTCAATTGAGGGAAAACGCTTGCACATCCTATGCTGCCTGGGAAAACTACAGCTCTAACACTTACCTACCATGACAGTTTTACCATATATTGCATTACTCTCTTAAACAGGTAAACACAAGGCTGCTCTTCATTCAGGAGATAAGGTAATACCCCAAACACACAGGATTTCTAATCATTCATCTCTGCTGAAGAATACATCATGTGTCTCTAACCCCCAATACAGAAGACTAATGTTACAACCAACAGCTATCTAGAGACACCCAAATACAAATTTAGCTCAACCTCATGCTTGACCATCCAAATTCTACCCGTCCCAGCAATTCTATCTTTCTAAATGTGATTTCTGGCATAATAGTCAACTGAACCATAAAACTATTATGAAGTGGTTATAAAAGTCACTGGCAGTCAATAAATATTTGTTGAATGAAAGACTAAATTATGAATATTTTAATAGGTGAAGCAATTGGGATTTTTTGTTTGTTTTTATTTTTACATTTATTTTGCAGAGAAGCAGTAGAAGAAAAATTAAATTTAAGAAAACTAGAATCACCATCCACAAAGAGATACAAAGAGAAAGCGCTTGATTCCCTATTGTCCTAAAGCTGTCTTTCTACAGGCTCTCAAGAGTCAACTGTTAGACATTCAAAAATTTTGAGATCCCAGATCAGCATTGGAGGGAAAATTTACACCACAGAAATCAGCAAATGCTCTTTAATTACAGAGTCGGTTTACCAACACACCACTGTTTGCAACCTACGAATCTAAGAAATCACTCAGAATGAAGCAACCCTGTAAATGTTAATAATGAGCAGATGAAACCAGAGATGAAAGAACATATTTACACAAAACAATAAGAAAGCATTTCTGGTAATGAAGTTGTTTGAAATGAAGAATAAATGAAAAACAGAGTCACAGTGTTTACAATGTGGAGACTACATTAAAGAATAAAAAAGAGCTATAGTAAATGGACTAAGAAATAACAGAAATGACTATGATTTACACATCTTGATTCTATGATTCTCTGTAAATTCTCCAGATAGCAAGTAGTTACGAGGTAGGCAAATATCTGCAGAGCAATGGGTTAGAAAGGATCTCAAAGGTCATCTGAGCACCTTTCCAATCACTGAACTGAATCCCATCTACACAACCAGCACAAGATCAAGAGCTTCCTAAGGACAGGGAATGGGTCCTTTATGTTGTATGCCCAGGATCTAGTACAGTGTTGGGCACATTACTCTGTTGTAGCTGTTGAATGAATGAATGAATGAATAACCATTACAAGGAGACCATTCAACATATGCCTGAACAACTCTAAGAGGCTGGGAACTACTGACATTTCAAAGCAAAAATTATATAAAAAATCTGTAATCATAAACTGTGTACAATCACAAAAACGTAATCTAGATCACTGCTTTCCAATGGAAATATAATGAAAGCCACAAAAGAGAGCCACATGTGTAATTTTAATTTTTTCATAACCATATTAAAATGAAAAGAAATAAATATTAATTTTAATAATAGATTTTGTTTAATCCAATATATCTGAAATATTTCAGCATGTAATCAACATAATTATAAATAAGATATTTTACTTTTCTTATATTAAATCTTTGAAATCCATTGTGTATTTTATAGCCTTGTAGTCTATTTCAGTTTGGACTAAACAAATTGCAAGTGCTGAATAGCACATGTAGGTAATAGCTACTGTACTAGAAAATTCAGCCCTAATTTGTATGGATACTTGGGAATTAGACAATGTCCAAAAATACTTTACACAATTGTCCAAAGTACACCTGGTTTCCAGTCTCTGAACACATCCACGACATATATGCACCAGCTCCAGGGAAAAGAGCAAGCCAATGGTTTACATTATCTAGACCTATAAGATAAAAATGCATTTGATAAGAATTAGTGGGGAGAACAAAGCTATTTCCCACTTACAAAAGAACAAAAATCAAATGGCTTCATGGGGCAGAGCCAAAAATTGAGCATGACCAGTACCTAACAAAAAAATAGGACACAGAATCTCCTGCTTTTCAGATTTAACATAAAGCTATACACTAATCATTTTGCTCATCTAAAGAAACAGATTTGTGAAAATTCATTTCTAAGTCATGGCTTAAAAGGTCATATAAATCAGCAGAATAGAATCTGTCTAGAACTAGCAATAACAGATACCAGAAAAACAGGCCAAGGGCTGTGCTCTGGGCCTTTTATCAACACCTGACTATCCCCCATTTAACCACAGTAATTTTGTTTTAAAGATAAAAATAATAGTAAATTATCTTTGACTCCAATATTGAAAATAAGAGCTTCATATATGAGGCATTCAACAAAATAACTATGTTCATTAACATAAATGATTGCAAACTTATTCCAAACCACCTTTATCAACTAAGGCTGGCTATCGGAAAAGTACTGTAAAGAGTACAAAAATTTGGCACTTACCCTTCTACAGAAAGTTTGGTACACTGGTCTGAAACCATAAAAAGAGGAAAAACAAAAAAAGTAATCTGAGCCAATTTTCACAACTCAAACCATTGAAGCACTGCCATGTTACAAAAAAAAAAAAGAATAGATATAACTCACTTCCTTCTGCGTATTTAGTGGGTCCTAGAAACCTTGACAGTTGTTTCTGTCCTCAGATTCTGAATAGTGGTGCTTATTTAACACTTTAACAAGAAAACCGGATAAAGAGTCTGCTTTTCATAGTGGTCCAAGTTATTTAATATGCCCCAGCTGTTGAAAATAGATTCCACAGTTTGGACTGGATAATCTGTTTTGTTCTATTTTCAAGACTCAGGAAACTGGCCCAACCTTGCTAATCAAAACTAATGCAGAGGGCTTCCCTGGTGGCGCAGTGGTTGGGAGTCTGCCTGCCAATGAAGGGGACACGGGTTCGAGCCCTGGTCTGGGAGGATCCCACATGCCGCGGAGCAACTAGGCCCGTGAAACACAACTACTGAGCCTGCGCGTCTGGAGCCTGTGCTCCACAACAGGAGAGGCCGCGACAATGAGAGGCCCGCGCACCGCGATGAAGAGTGGCCCCCACTCGCCGCAACTAGAGAAAGCCCTCGCACAGAAACGAAGACCCAACACAGCCAAAAATAAATAAATTAATTAATTAATTAAAAAAAAAAAAAAACTAATGCAGATTCTTTCCCATCACATCAAGCATCAAAAGTAAAGGTTTATTAAAGATCCATGGAGGTAGAAATGACCCCAAAGATCAACACTGAGAAGCAGAGAGTTAGCCATCATAAAGAAAAGTTGAGAATGAAAGTCTTAAGAGAGCATAAAATAAATTTTGTTTCTACATTTTTGATACTCAGGGAAAAAACATGGTAAAGAGAACTTTCCCTTTGAAGTACCAAGTTAATCTAAATAAACTTTAACAAAAATCACAGTATCATATTTAAACTAACAAATATCTGGTTCAACATTTTATGTAAAGAGATACATTTTATAATTGCATCTAACATCTACCAGCACATGTTTACTTTGCTTTAGAAGAAAGAAGGCAGCCTAATGCCAAGTTCTAAGTGATTGACCCCTCTGAGCCTCTGTTAAGAGACCTGCAAGTTCTGGCATGCCCAGGTGAGATTTCCCATTAAGACTCAGCCGCATTAACACTAACTCAGCAACCGGGATATCACTAGGGGTCATCCCCAAAACACAACAAACCCATCCCTGAACACAAACAGTATGGGTTCATTTTAATGACAAATGTCATTAAAGGATTGTTAGGGGGAGGTTTGTGGGTTCTCTGTTAAGGAAGGTTTTCTGGCATCGTCTGCTTTAAGAGAAAATTCGTTATTCCTGTTCATATTAGATAAAATATCATTATTTGACAAGCCATCTATTTCTAAAACTCAGGAAACCACACAAAAACATTTCCACAAATGGCAGCTTATTATTCTAATCCCAAGAGATCTATTCTGTTCCACACAGGTGTGGATCAGGAAATGTATCCTAGAGTTTCAGAAAGCTAGTTCTGCTGGACGTTAACAGAAGTGGGAGGGGGGTGGGGAGGGATTTCAGGATGAAGTACTTGGGAAAATTCTGAGTTAAACAGGTTACTTTATTACTCAGAACCATTCAGAATCCTTAAAATGGGAATGTGCTCTGTAAAATCTCCAGGATGGAGAGTTCTAAACTTATTTGACTGTTGAAATTTTTTTTTGCCAGGGTAAACCTTATAGAGCAGTAGTGCACAACCTCGGCAGCATATTGGAATCATGTAGGTAGTTTTTAAAAATCCCAACACCCAGACTTCACCCCAAGCCAATTATATCAGAATTTCTGGGAGTAGAACCTGGCATCAATATTTTTTAAAGCTTCCTAGACTTTTTTTGGCTGCGTAGGGTCTTTGTTGCTGTGCTCAGACTTTCTCTAGTTGCAGAGAGCAGGGGCTACTCTTCGTTGCGGTGCGTGGGCTTCTCATTACGGTGGCTTCTCTTGTTGCAGAGCACAGGCTCTAAGCACGTGGGCTTCAGTAGCTGTGGCACATGGGCTCAGTAGTTGTGGCTAGCGGGCTCTAGAGCACCGGCTCAGTAGTTGTGGCGCAGGGGCTTAGTTGCTCCACGGCATGCGGGATCTTCCCGGACCAGGGATTGAACCTGTGTCCCCTGCATTGGCAGGCAGATTCTTAACCACTACGCCACCAGGCAAGTTCCCTTCCCAGACTTTTTAAAACCAAGTGTGAGAACCAATGTAACTTTGGGAAACACTGACCTATAAGCCTCTTCTCCAAGCTAAAATAAAATAGCCACACAAAAATGTGTTCCTGGACCTATCCAGGAAGAGACCCACCAAAAAAAAACACTCAACTAAAAACTGGTGATGATAGGATATCCAACATTCAACCAGCTTTATTCCACTGGATATCAGCACAGCACCCTACCTCAACCTCACCTCTGCACCTAGTCATTATTTTTTAAGTCACACTTTCTATATTTGTCTTCAAAACTGGGCCCCTAGATGTTATTTATTGTCTGTATAGTTGTATTCCCCATTTAATTTTATATGTCATAGAAAAATTGGGTTTTAGCAGATTTATGAATCATTAATACCAAAAAAGTTACCAAGCTAATACATATGGACCAATAAAAAAAGAAGTAAGCGCAAAGTGAATTTAAAAGCACAGAAAAGATCTAAAAGCAGAGTTGTGCAATTTAGATGGGTTACCTTTTCAGTGTTCTGTGAGATTTAGAAAGTTTTCACAAACACTGTTTTATGAACACCCAAAAATGCAGATTTAAAAACCACTGCCATTGACTGCCAAGAAAATAATCTAAGAATTCCAATAAGGGTTGGTGGTCTTGTGGGACTTTAGACAGGCTGCAATTAATATGACTTTGTAGAATGACTGGTCAACAGTATAGACTATCAATTTGGTAGTACACTAACTGACAGGAAGAGAACCTAAAAAGATTCATACTGGGCTTGCCAATTCAAACTCTGGCCCCAGAACTGAAAAGCCCCTTGTTCCCTTGAAGGCCAACTGCCAAGCAAGCCTACAGTGAAGATGGATGGACTTGAATAATTAAAATAGGTGAAAAATACCCTCTTTCCCTAGTTTTGAGATAAAGTCACTGTTGATAAACGCATTGGCTATCCTTAGTACAAGTGAAAAGTACAGTTTTCGACAGAAGTACTTTACCGTTAAATGGAACACCCTAAAACTGACTTGCAGACAGTAACATAACAACAAATACTCCTTGAGTGTCACACCAAGCCAGAAATTCAAATGCCTCCAAAGTCTACTATACTTCATGTAATCAAGAATAGGCAGTAGGGGGGCTTTCCTGGTGGCGCAGTGGTTGAGAATCTGCCTGCCAATGCAGGGGACACGGGTTTGAGCCCTGGTCTGGGAAGATCCCACATGCTGCGGAGCAACTAGGCCCGTGAGCCACAACTACTGAGCCTGCGCGTCTGGAGCTTGTGCTCCGCAACAAGAGAGGCCGCAACAGTGAGAGGCCCACGTACCGCGATGAAGAGTGGCCCCTGCTCGCCGCAACTAGAGAAAGCCCTCGCACAGAAACAAAGACCCAACACAGCCTAAATAAATAAATAAATAAATAAATAAATAAATAAATAAATAAATAAATAAATAAATAGCGTTCCCTTTAAAAAAAAAAAAAGAATAGGCAGTAGGGACTTCCCTGGTGGCGCAGTGGTTAAGAATCCACCTGCCAATGCAGGGGACACGAGTTCGATCCCTGGTCCAGGAAGATCCCACATGTCACGGAGCAACTAAGCCTGTGCACCACAACTACTGAGCCTGCGCTCTAGAGCCTGTGAGCCACCACTACTGAAGCCCGTGCGCCTAGAGCCCGTGCTCCGCAACAAGAGAAGCCACCACAATGAGAAGCCAGCTCACTGCAATGAAGACTAGCCCCCGCTCGCCGCAACTAGAGAAAGCCCACGCCCAGCAATGAAGACCCAACGCAGCCAAAAATAAATTAATTAAAAACAAAATAAAATGGGAAAAACATCTTTAAAAAAAAAAAAAAAGGCAGTAAATGGAGGTGGGGGGAGGAATTGAGTGAAGGTGGTCAAAAGGTACAAACCTCCAGTTATAAGGTAAATAAGTACTGGGGATGTAATGTGCAACATCATGACTACAGTTAACACTGCTCTATGGGGTATTTGAATGTTGCTAAGGGAGTAGATCCTAAAGGTTCTCATCATAAGAAAAAAATTGTAACTATATGAGGTGATAAGTGTTAATTAAACTTATTGTGGTAATCATTTCACAATATATGAATGTCAAGTCATTGTGCTGTACACCTTAAATTTATACAGTGTTGTATATCAATTATATCTCAATAAAACTGAAAGAAAAAAAAGAATAAGCAGTAAATCTACCCAAATCTTTTTTTTTTTAATTTGCTTCATCTTTAGTGAATTTTTAACTAGGTTAATAGAAAACTGTTAATTTAAAATATTTAAGATAAATCCAAATAGAAAAACTCAATTAGACAGTACTTGTGGTTATAGTAATACACTGCAAACATCATATTATATAGTATCCTACCTAACCTACCATTATAAAAAACAACCTATGCCATACAAATGAAAACGTACAACACCTAAAGCCAGTACCTGGATTGTTATTCTCCATTTTCATCTTAATATGAAAGGCATTCATGATGCCTACCCTTAATAGCTCCTCCAATCTCCAGTTCCAGTGTTAAATCTCTTTCCTCCTGGAGCAGGTACCTAGTTGTCCTAATAATCTTTAGATCCGTAAGTCTAACATAGTGACTGGCACAGAAAAAGCAATAAATTAATTAACTTATGTATTCCCTGGCACACAAATAAGAAAAGAGCCCAATCCCAGCCCTTGAGAGAAGAGTCAGCCATATTTGGTGGAGAGTCAGCCATGCAAACAAATAATTACAATATAAGACATTTGTTTTAATGGTGTATGTAGCAAATGTAATGGGGCATGAACAAAATGTAATAGGAAATTATAGGCACAGGACATGCCAACCCTCTCTAGAAAAATGAGCAAAGGTGCTACAGAAGAGACTGCTCCAATAAATGTTAGTTAAATCAATAAATCTTGAAGAACAGCATTATTTAAATTAAAACCTTAAAACACTTTTATTAGAAAGACTAAAACTCTATAGCACAAATGGTAACATAGGCATTTCAGTAAAGAGGGCATGTAAAGATACCAACCACATGTCAACAAGCCTTCAAAACTGTCCTCATTTTTCTTAATTTTTAGACAATAAAACAATCACATTTAAATAGAAGTTCCTTTGAGGCTTCCTGTTTTATAAATAAAAGTATTAATGCAGAAGTGGGATAAAAAAATCTAGACAATGAAGATAAAGATGTAATTTAACAATAAGTGGGGTGGAAAACCTAGTGGATGATAGAATCCAGATTATCAAAGGAAGGCAAAGGCAATGATGGCTGACTAGAACTAGTATGAAGATGATTCTTGATAATACTGCATTAGCCTTAGTTGAATCTGGGCAGTAGACTAAAATCAACTCACATCTTATCTCAGCATTAGGAAAAAAATTGTTTCTGTAGTAAAATTCCAGAAAACTAGTAGTATTCTATCAACTAAATTTTCCACTGAATTATAAATGCACACTGTGTGGTATTTTCTGCTTCAAATGTATGATTTATGAAGAGTATGGATTTAGAAATGCAACTTAATGTAAATACATTAAGTTGTACACCAACTCTTGGTGCCACATTATCAGAAAAATACAGCTTAGTTATATTCAAGGTCAAACTTTTAGTTGGAAATAGGTGCCTAAACTAAGGGGAAAAAAATGCCTGATGTCTGTGTTAAGCATTCTTTTATTCAGGTAAACAAATAACTAAAACTCTCTATGTCTAACAACACTACAATATTCTCCAGAGTATTTTCTCAGTTTCTTTCTTCTAAAATACATTTGAGACCATGTGACTTAAAAATCTACAGTTAAAAAGATAGGAAATGACCTAAATGTCTACCTGTCAGAGACCAATTAACTGCATTCTTGTACATTATACAGCAGTAAGACAGAATGAGGAAGGAAGTGCTCTATTTACTGATGTGAAAAGATATATCCAAGATGAGTTAAGTGAAAAAAAATCAAGATGCAGAATAGTACATACAGTATGTTACATTTTGGGATAAAATGGGGAAAATAAGACTGTACATCTTTATTTGCTTATATATGCATAAAGCAACTCTAGAAGGATATAGAATAAACTAATACCAGAAGTTATTTGGAAAGGACTGGACAGATAAGAATCAAGGGTGGGAGAGAGAGTTTTCACTATAAACTATATATATTTTAAAATATTTGAACCATGTTAATGTATTTATATTTTCAAATATTTAAATAAAAACAATTTGGAAAAATAAGCTACAATTATAACAATTATGATTTAATTCTAAGTTAAGTAGTAATAATTTTCTTACTATCTTTTCTTCCATTCTAATCTTATCAATTATTCAAAGATTCTAGTTCTCAGGAAACAAATTAATTACCTATCACATATAAGCTAAAACATAATTATGCTTAAAGGAAGAATTCATTCTTTCCTTCTCCTTCTCCAGTATCTTCATCTAAATTCACAGTTAAGGATAGCAAGGCTCATCTGGCTTGTGAAACAAATACATCTCCCATGACTTCTGAGTAGATACTATCACAAGCATAAAAATTAATATATATTTTCCACTTAAAATGTCTGAATAGCCACAATGTCCACTGGGTCTATTGACTGGAATTACAGTTTTACAAATTACAGTTTTACAAATGTTACAGCATTACAATTCCCAGGTGCATGTGTTGTTTTCAAAATAACAACAAAAAATTGTAAACATTTTTCTGATTTAAAAAACAAATTTAATGAGGCCTCACTGTCTCAAGGAAAAGTACACCTATGATCCCTTCACAGTTGCTGGCCCCCTCTCTCACCACGGATCCTATGGCTCCTACCACAGAGGATGTTGGAAGTTGCCTCAGACACAGTCCCTTCCAGGGCTTTCCAATCGGGTACACAGATGCCTAACTTTTCCTCCTCTACCTGCGAAACCCTTTAAAAGTTTAGTTGAAATGAGTCTGATACTTTCTCGCATTTCTGTCAGAATCTTTTCTTCTATTTTTATAAAACCTAACTTTTTAACAATTAATTATGTGCCTATAGAGCTACCTGCCCCTACTAGAATGTGTGATCATTAAAATACTTCCTATTCATATTTATACCCTTGTGGATAATCCTTATTTCTTATTAATAATAGTAATAGTACTAACAACAACAAGAAAAACAAAAACCAGGTACTGCACCAGGCATGGTGATATATGCATTACCTCATTTAATCCTCAGGATAGCTCTGAAGTCATTGTACAGAAAAGGACACTGAAGCTCAGAGAGGATAAGTAATTTGCCCAAGTTACATATACTTACTTATTACATATAGAAAAGAGCAGAATGAACCTGCGAACCCAGGCAGTGTCTCTGCCTCCAAATCATGCACTCTTAACCACTTTGCTTAGAATTTAGGAAGTGATTAATATTATCATTATTACTGCAATGAACTGAAAGTCTGTGTCCCCCCAAAAGTCATATGTTGAAAGCCTAATCCCCAATGGGATGGTATTAGGAGGTGGGACCTTGGGAAGTAGTTAGGTCATGAGGGTAGAGCCCTCATGCATGGGATTAGTGCCCTTATAAGAGGTACCCCAGAGAGTTTTTCTGCCTTCTTTCCACTATGTGAGGACACAGCGAGAAGTAAGCAGTCTACAGCCCTGAAGAGAGCCCTCACCAGAACTTGACCATGCTGGCACCTGATCAGCCTGCAGAACCATGAGAAACAAATTTCTGTTGTTTACAACCCACCCAGTCTATGGTACTTTGTTATAACAGCCCAAATTAACTAAAACAATTACCCTTTTCTAAAAAATAGAATTGTACAAAGAGCTTTCAAACTATAGAAGCCATTAGAAGTGGGAGCAAAAAAACTTTGTCTTCACCATGAAAACTCTCTTCTACATAATCTGTAACCTTTTATCTGTCCTTCAATGGCTAATTAGCGCATCCTCTAGGTTGCTTGAGGATATCTTCCTCTCACTGTCCCAATTCCAGTACTTTACCCCTTGCTTTCACTGAGAAGATCAAGCATACTAGCTGCTGTTGTCCCGATTCCTCCTCCTCACCTGACACCCACCCTGTGCCTAATAACTCTCCCTCTTGTGGTCTGAGAAACAGACGTGGGAATCCTTTGGATCTTAGGGGATTTAGTCTTAATTTATTCATTAAAATAAATATTTACAAAAAGCACTTTTAAGTGTCAGGCACTGGGACCTGCCCTCTGTGAGTTTACAGGAGAGTAATGAAGACAAAGAGGCCTCCTCAATCTTTCCTGTTCCTTTCTTTCATTATTGTTGGTAATTTTGATATTAGTAACAATAATAAGCAATCCATATGCTTGTAGATTTGGACACACAAATAAACAAAAAGGCAAAAATATTAGAATCATTCACAATTCTATCAGAGATGCCTGTTGTGGAAGTTCTTCTGAAGTAGAAGTAGTACATTTCCTTCTACTCTTTAAATAAGCTCAAGTTTACATGAAATTTTTAAAATATCTTCTTCAGGTGATACTTACAAAACATTCTTTTCCAGCACTGTAATGAGAGACAGCCTTCCTCAGGATGGAAGCTAGATTTGTCTGCTAAACAGGTGATTTAGGGTCCCCACTAAATATGTACTTCTGGGAAGGTGCTTTGAGGCTCTTATTCTATATTCCCAGCCCCTGACATTTGGTCAGAGCTCAATCAATGCTCACAAAATGAAAGTATTTATGGATGAATCAGTGATGTACATTACTGAAATCTAACAAATCTTGACATGGTTATTAGGTCATAAATCAGGCACTGTTTGTGCTTAAACTGTCAAGGTATAGAAAGAATTCAAGGAAAAAATTAATTCCTAAAAAGGGAAAGCTATTTTATTCTTACTAGATGGGGGAGGGGGTCTCTACAAAAATAAAACAATAAAAACTACTGTCTCATTTCATTCCATGTAATATCATGGTCACTCTCTTCATACAATTAAAAAACACAATTCTCTAATTCTAAAGTAGCGAGCTGTCTAGCAAAGTCGCCATAGCTCAAGTCTCACAAGCAGTTATACCTGAACGGAAGATAGGGGGGATTTGAGCCAGATAGGAGTGCTCTGTAGGCTTCTTCTGGTGTCTTCTTTAAATAGATTACCTAAGACAAATAAATAGCAACATTTAGAACACCACCAAAGAATGACACAAAACTAACTTAATTACTCACCAAATTTGCATTTCCCTTCTTCCACTTTGAAAGTGGCAACTGTCATGGTGATAATGTTGATCTTTAGACAGCAAGCAAGCTGCCAAAATTTCCTTTTCAGCTTGAAGCAGAACAACAGCCTTTGGCTTAAGGATGAGTAAGAGCTTAAAGACACAGGGCAAATCCATAAAGGGGCCATCCAGGGCTGTTTACAAGGCACACTGAACAGATACAATGGCAAGGTTTTCCCTTTTGGGAGCAGAATAATTGCACCTCCATTATTGAACTGTGTGTTCACCAAAGACCAATACAGACTTCCCTGTCCTTCGTAGAAGATCTGCTGTGAGGTAATTTAGTTCCTGGTGAATTCTGAAAGACATCTCAGGGCACAATACCCTTGGGAGATCTACGGGGTTCTCTGTCTGCTCTGAGGAAAGCGCATGTTGCTCTCTAAACAATCAATAAAATCACAATGAAATGGGGGGAAGTGCACGCAGGTAAGAGCACTGGAAAACATATTGGCTCGGCTCTTGATGTCAAGGATACCTCAACCCCTCCAGTCCAGCATGATAAACTAATCTTAAATAAAGAAACAAACAAAAAAGAGCTCTTAAAACTAGTAAACAACTTCCATTTAATCAACTTACTGACTATATACTAGGTGCTAGGCACTGTGTCAGGTACTGACACCTCTCTTAAAAGAATTTACATTTGTGGGGCAAAACAAAATAATTAACAAAAATAAATACAGTCTGAGTTAAGCGCTGAAAAGGAAATAAGCAGCGTATTGGAAAGAGAGTAGACTTACTTAATACCTTGACGTGGTCAGGGAGGGGTCTCTTGGAGATATTCAGGAGGAGAGCCATGGGAACAGCTAAGGGAAAGGAGGAACAACAAGGGCCAGGGTCCTTGAGGGGGAAAGAGCTTGGTGAGTTGGACAGAGGAGATGAGTGCGGCTAGAGCAGGGGGGGAAGGGAAAGCCAGGTAGTGTTCAGATTGCGAAGAGCACTGCAAACCACGAGGAGAGGTTGGTTTTATTCTAAGAGCAATTTAATATTTTAATTCTCAGACAGGAGCACTGATCATTTTCCTCTATAGTCTGAATCAACTTTCATCCCTAAAATCCTCTCTACCTAGAATGAATGACATTATTTCCTTAATATGTTCCAACATCAAAACCCTATGCATTAGTACATATAGTAATATTACATATAATTTTATATATTTATATAAATAAATACATACAATAATATATATGTATATATACATACATGCATATATATATTTATAAGCTTGTAAAGACAAGAGAGAAATAATTTTTGAAATGGTTGACTAGGCACTGTAGACTAAAATGGTTTTCCATAAACATCAGTTATTCCTATGGATATACAGATATCAAAAAAAAAAACAAAAAACAACCCTATGCATTTCAATAAGAATGACAGAGTCCCAGTTCTTAAAAAGTAGGGTTTTCTTCTCTACTTACAAAGTTTCTTTGAGCTTTACACTGTTCCATTAGCAATATATTACATGTACTTAATTATTAATAATTTCAGGACTAGAAAACACTTCAATTCTCTAAAGAAAGAAAGCTAAAATAAATACATAAAAAAATACTTCTAACTTTATTAAGAAAGCTCCATATTCTTGTGACAAGTAAACAAGAAGGTCTGATAAAGCACACACCAAACAAAGCAAATTGAATATGAAACAAAAACAGCACAGAAAATGAAACCACAGTAAAAGAATGATCGAGACATGAGACACAGATTCCACCAACGGAGAACCACACCTCAAGCTGCAGCTCAAATAATTACAAAAATTCACTTAAACCAACCCTAGCTTTAAAGACCATTTTCAGTAACCAATATTAAAACAGGACTTTGTTGTTCCCTAACGAGTAGGTTATATAATATACTCAACAGAGTTGGTTACGATGCAGTGATTTTTCAAACCTAAAGATGCAGCAGTATTTGCAAGCTGACTACGCCTGCTAAAAAGGAAATCTGCTTGTAGAAAGCTCCTGTGTTTGGATTAGATAATTAAAGCTTATACAACCACCTTTGAAAAGCAAAAATACATTTCCCTCTTCCGGAGAATTACATTAATTCTCTTTAATTCTAAGGCAATCATTCTACAGGAGGGACACAACAGCCCACATGAAAGACCTCTTTAGACTGGATACCCCACTGAGTTTTGCTACTCATCTTACCTGCATGACTTAGCACACATGACCCATGTTCTCACATGGTAAGATAAGAGTCTTTGTTTTTATTTTTATCCCAATGCTAAATTATTAATAAGTGCAAAGTGAAACCCAACAGAGGCCATCTAAATTCCAGGAAGATTCCAGGGGCAGGTAAATACAACGCCCTTTAACAACCTGATGATAGGTACATGGGTGGGTGGTGAAATGTTCTAATAAAGGAGTGTATTACTGAATGCATGCACATTGGGGTCATTAAAATACCAAATTCCATTTCTCCGGGAGAAAAAATGTCATGGATTCTTATGCCAGGTCTTCTTAGATATGTTTCCTATTAAAAAGAGACAGAGAGACAGACTAGGCCTGATCAGAGGTTGGAAATAAAACAACATTAAGCCTTTGCTGTTGAGGAACCTAAAGCTCAGAAAGGTATGGAACTTCCCAAACTCGCATTGCTGCTCTGTGATGCAGTTAGAATTTGAACACAGATCTGACACCAAAGCCCACAGTAATTCCATACATCATATCTGCTTAAAAATATAGATGCAGGCAATGGAAGCAGAATCTGGAACACCAACAACAACAAAAAGATTCCTACTCTTCCAATTTCTAAATGCCATTACACTAGTCTTTTAAAATTAGGTGACTTCAGGGCATCCCTGGTGGTGCAGTGGTTAAGAATCCACCTGCCAACGCATGGGACACGGGTTCGATCCCTGATCTGGGAAGATCCCACATGCCATGGAGTAACTAAGCCCGTGCGCCACAACTACTGAGCCTGTGCTCTAGAGCCACAGCTACTGAGCTGCGTGCCACAACTACCAAAGCCCACACACCTAGAGCCCATGGTCCGCAACAAAAGAAGCCACTGCAATGAGCAACGAAGAGTAGCCCCCGCTCGCCACAACTAGAGAAAGCCCGTGCCCGTGCTCAGCAACGAAGACCAACACAGCCAAAAATTTTTTTAAAATAAATTTATAAAAAAAAAATAGGTGACTTCAGGGGAATTCCCTGGCAGTCCATGGGTTCCCTGTGACCCGTGTTCAATCCCTGGTCGGGGAACTAAGATCCCACAAACCGCATGGCACGGTCAAAAATATAAATAAATAAAATAAAATTAGGTGACTTCAAACTGTTAACAGTAGTTGTGCCTAAGGAATAGGGCTGGGGGAAGATTAGTGGAAGAAGAAAGAATTTCTACTTTATATTTTCTACTATCTCCACATTTCTTGTATTTTGTAGTAAGGTGTATTAATTTGTTTTTTAAATGTGGAGTAACTAAATCAGTTATGAAATTTTAAATGTGTACTATTTCTAAAAATAAAATCTATATTTAACTATTACTCAAAGATTTGTTCCCAGATATTCTAATATTTCTAAAAATACTTTCTGGATAAAATTAACTTCAAAGCCTCTTCTAAATATCCTGATTTTCCTTTTCTGCTTCTCAGGGAAAAAATAATATGCTGTCTACTCTTCTCACTAAATATTAGCATATATGAACCCAAACCAGAAGAATCTTCCCCAACTTTTGATTGATAAAATTTAACAAAAGCCCTTTGCATAGTGCTTGGTTTGCCATGCCAATTTATCCTTGAAATTAGTGAGTATATGTATGACTTTTATAAAATTGCCCTACTCTTTGCCAGGAAGTCCTATAAACCTTCTCAATAGAACAGCATTTGACATATATGTTCTTACTTTTAACTAAGTAAGAGTCAACCAATTAAAGTGACTATGAGGTTTTTATTTAACAATTAATTAAAATTACAGTACTACAGCCTAGTATAACATATTATTTACAAATAAGCCAATGTTTCCCAAACTTCAATTAATCATGCATCAACTTTCTCAACTTCTGCCACCACACGTAGCACCATGTATTACCATTTCTCTTTAAAGAGACATACCCTTTTAACTTAAATCAATGTATTCTAAAGTGGTTTATATCATTGCTATAAATGGAAAACCAGTATCACTTGCCACAGAGTCTACACATAAATGAATTTTAAAATACATAACTCTTAAAACTGTAAAATGTTTGTGAAGATTAATTGCACATACAAGTGTGGGTTCATTTCTGGGCTCTCTATTCTATTCTGTTGATCTATGTGTCTGTTTTTGTGCCAGTACCATACTGCTTTGATGACTGTAGCTTTGTAGTATAGTTTGAAATCAGGGAGCATGATACCTCTAGCTCTTCTTTCTCAAGATTGTTTTGGTTATTCGAAGTCTTTGTGTTTCCATACACAGTTAAGCATTATTTGTTCTAGATCTGTGAAAAATGCCATTGGGCAATGAATCTACAACAAAGGAGGTAAGAATATACAATGTGGGAAAGACAGCGTCTTCAATAAATGGTGTTGGAAAAACTGGACAGCTACATGCATAAGAATCAAACTGGACTACTCTCTCACACTATGCACAAAAATAAATTCAAAATGGATTAAAGACTTAAATATAAGACTTGAAACCATAAAACTTCTGGAAGAAAACATAGGCAGTACTCTCTTTGACAACAGTCTCAATAATATTTTTCTGGATATGTCTCTTCAGGCAAGGGAAACAAAAGCAAAAATAAAGGGGACTATATCAAACTAAGAAGATTTGCGCAGTGAAGGAAACTATCAGGAAAACTAAAAGAACACCTACTGAATGGGAGAAGATATTTGTAAATGATATATCTGATGAGGGGTTAATATCCAAAATATACAAAGAACTCATACAACTCAACATCAAAAAAATAAACAACCCAATTAAAAAATGGGCAGAGGATCTGAATAGACTCTTTTCCAAAGAAGACATACAGATGACCAACAGCCACATGAAAAGATGTCCAACATCACTAACAAACAGGGAAATGCAAATCAAAACCCCAATGAGATATCACCTCACACCTGTCAGAATGGCTATTATCAAAAAAGACAACAAACAGCAAATGAAGAAAACAAAAACCTTCTGCACTGCACTGGGAATGTAAATTGGTACAGCTGCTATGGAAAACAGTAGGGAGATTCCTCAAAAAATTAAAAATAAAACTACCATAGGATCCAGAAATTCCACCCCTGGGTATTTATTCAAAGAAAACAAAAACACTAATTTGAAAAGATATATGCCCCCCTATATTTGTTGCAGCATTACTTACAAAAATAGCCAAGATATGCAAGCAACCCAAGTGCCCATCAATAGATGAATAGATAAAGATGTAATACACAATGGAATATTACTCAGCCATAAAAAAGAATGAAATCTTGTCATTTGCAACAACATGGATGGACCTAGAGAATATTATGCTAAGTGAAATAGACAGAGAAAGACAAATACTGTATGATTTTACATATATGTGAAATCTAAAAACAAAACAAATGAACAAACATAAAACAGAGTGGTTGCCAGAGGTGAGGGAGGTGAGGGGAGGAAAGAAATAGGTAACGGAGATGAAGAGGTACAAACTTCCAGATGCAAAATAAATAAGTCATGGGTATGAAATGCACCATGTGGGGAATATAGTCAATAACTATACAGTATCTTTGAATGGTGACATATCACAACTAGACTATTACCATGTTGATAATTTTGAAATGTACAGAAATACCAAATCACTATGTTGTGTAACAGGAACTAACGTAGTATTGTAGGTATTATACCTCAAAAACAAACAGATAAACTCATAGAAAGAGAGATCAGATTTGTGGTTACCAGACGTAGGGGCTCACAGGAGGGGGAATTGGATGAAGGTGGTCAAAAGGTACAAACTTCCAGTTATAAGATAAATAAGTACTAGGGATGTAATGTACAACATGAGAAATATAATTAGCACTATTGTATGTTATATATGAAAGTTGTTAAGAGTGTAAATCCTAAGAATTCTCATCATAAAAGAATTCTGTTTCTTTAATTTTGTATCTATATGAGATGATGGATGTTCACTAAACCTATAGTGATAATATTTCATGATGTATGTGACTCAAATCATTATGTTACACACCTTAAACTTATACAATGCTGTACGTCAATTGTTAAACTTATACAATGCTGTATGTCAATTGTATCTCAATAAAAGTGGAAGAAAAAAGTAAAATAAAATAAAATGTTTGTGCACACCATACGTTGAGAAACAATGTAACAAATATAAAGTTTGGACCAATTTTACAGAACAGCAGACCAACCTGGTAAATTGAAATCCTCTTAGAATTAATCTGCAAATACTTCTAAATCATTTCTTTAAACTAAATCCTATGGTCATTAAATCCTTAAAGCCTGTCAAAAAATAATATATGTGTATTTCAGAAGCAGTTTGAAATTTACAACTATATTTCTCTACTCAGATAATTTAATCTCTCTGATACACAAGGGATGATTCTTTAAACAACACATGGTTTAATACAGAAGTCTAAACCAGACTCTTGAGTCATGAATTTGCTAATGGTCTTTCCCTGGGGACATTTGCCTCAGATCTTACTATGTTTTTAGCTTTGTTTTTAGGTGTTATTATTTCCCACAAAAAGCCTGATGGCAAAGCCAACACACACCCGTAATATATTTAAAAATGAAGCCTGAGCCCCCATGTCAATTATATTTATATTTTGTGATCTGGAAAGTAAAAATACTCTTGAAGATTCTATTTGGCCATCTGAGAGAGTATTCTTCAATTTTGGCTTTTGATTTCCTGTTATTTACTATTTTACTTGTTTATGAAAGAGGTAACAAATGCTGAGAACAGCCTTTCCCAGTCAGGTACTGCCATAGGAACACTGACATGATAGCTATGAAATCAGCATTACCAACCACTTCTGAGTCAATTAAATTTCTTCAAAATAGAAGTTTCCAGAAAACAGATGTTATAACTTGAAAATAGTCTAGAAGCACTAAAATTTGCTGAATATAGAAGAATCTATACCAAAGATATACCAAAAAAGGAGAGACTTTCTTTAAAGTTTCATAAAGCTAGGCTTAGCATACACAGAGTACTAAATGCAGACATTACAAAGATGCCCCTAAGACATGTGCTTTGGGTTCTAGCCCACTAATTAGCAGTCATCTTTGGACCCCTTTCTCCAGCCCCCATATAACTTAAAATTATCACACTTGCAAGACAGCAATTGAGGATAGGGATGGGCAGAGGTTTAAAGAAAAGAAAATGTTCTTTCCCTGGTGAAGCTAACCAATCTAGAACACTCACTCGGTATGAAACCACTGCTCCCTAATTGGCTTCTCCCATCATCCCCCTTTCCTATCAGGTTCCTCCCCATCACCCAGACAAAATCTCGCAAGTCGTCTTTAACTCTGGCCTCTCTGCTTCACTCTACCTACCCTCATCGAATCAATACACAGACTGATTCTTTCTCCACAGTCTCTATCAATTATGGCGTGGAACCAGGTTTGGGGGACTGAAACATACCATTTAGAGAAAGAAGCAAAGGATACAAATAGCTTTTCAAATTTTACAAAACCACCACTAGGATTCTGAGCATGTGAGGGGCCCTGAATTTTTAAGTTTCATTAGTTCTCCAGCAGATATGCACTTGACCTTTTTTTTCATGACTGTCATCATCACCTTTTCTCAAGCCCTATCACCACATGCTAAGACTCACACCATTTCTCTCAGCCTCCATTTCCTGCCTACTCCAGGAATTCTAGAGCAGGGCTCTGAGAGACTCAATCCTGCTCAAAAAGCCCAGCCAGACTGCCAACTCTTCACCAAGATAAGGTTCTAATCCACCTTTCCAGGTGAATTTGTCATTGTTTCTTGAGAGAACTTCATCCACTAGCCTGGACTCCTCACCATTCCCTAATCATAGGTGATACTTTCTAGCACCTGAGGTTTCTTGGAATCCTCTCCACACCCCCTCTGCCTATTAAAATTCTTCCTATTTCATTTGAGACCTAACTCAAATACCACCTCCACAATATCTTCCTTCTTTAGTTCAGAAACCCTTCCCCTTACCTTTAGGCTTGACCATAAGAGTGATAGTGACCATGATAATGATGATAATAATAAAAGCAAAAAGTTATATAGTATATACTATGTGCCAGGCACTATTCTAAGCACTTTACATAATTTGGCTCATTAATCCTCACAATCACAGTTTCCATTTTACACGTGAAATGCAGAGAACCCGTTGCCTCAAGGCCACAAAGCTAGGGTGCAGTGGAGTCAGGCAGTCTGGCTCCCACAGGCCCTCCAGTCTACTTCCTGATGGGCCCCTCACAACTCTGTTGCAATTATTTTCCTTTATGCTAAAGTAGGAAGCTCCTTAATTGCAGTAACCAAGTGCTCCATACTTCTATAAGCCTTACAAAGCCTCGTTTGTAGATGCTCAGTAAATATGTATACGTTTAGTGAATGACTACATTAACTTGGTAAGATACAACGAGTGCACCTGCCCTAGAGGGTTAATTCAGCTCATTTAATAATTAGTGAATGAGATTTTTTGAATGTGTCACTACAACTTTAGTGGTAACGCCCAGAGGACCTAGTGAAATTAACTTTCTGATCCCAGTTACATGAAAGCATCAAACTAGGTACTTAGAGACAATACTTCAATGGTGTGCTAAAAGAGAAAGTAAGAAAGAAACTGATTTCAAACATAGGGGCACTAGATCAAATGATCTGTATAAGCTTACAGAAAGTGTTTCGAGAGCCAAGGCAGGCTACCCGACCCAGACATTCACTCTCCCACTTCCCCGCGTCTGTTCTGAAGCAACACTCGGCCACTCCCAAAACGTGATAGAAGGCAGGAAGCAAAAAGTGGAATGGAACACAGTCACCAAAGACCAGCATGTATTTACTTAATGCTTACAATCTGCATAGGAACCTGCACACATACAAGGACACAAGGAAAAGTCTGCAACGTCATTATGGTACTTAAAGCTATTGAGATCAAGGGCTCTAAAGGGGGCTGCGGAATGGTCCACAAAGGGACCAGACTCCACCTGAGTCTTCCTTGCATCATAGTAGCATTTAGATGGCCTCCTGCTCCTCTTCATTGGCACCACAGCTCTAAGTCACTTTGGCAGGGCAGCCTTCTTTGGCAACTTGATGAGATCAGGCCCCTGCCTTATGTTCTCAAAGCTCCCTGCCCTTCTCCTTCAAACTCTTACCCTTGTTTGTCATCACACGTTTCTGTGGTTATTTTAGTCTATCTCCCTGGCTAGGCTTGTAACTCTGAGAGCAGGATTTCTATCTCTTCTGTATCTACAAGACTCACCACTGTGCCTGGCACACAGCACACACTCAAAAAATGTCTGACGGCTGCAGGAACAAACAGTGGAGAGAAAGAGAGCGTTTTATGTGAGAACAAGCATGACACGGTCACAGAATACTGATCATCTATCTAGAGAGTAGGTGACAGTGTGTAGTGGTTAGGCACCCCAAGACCACAGCCAAACTGCCATGCTTTTCACTTATGAGCTGTATTACTGTGCTTCCATTTTCTTACCTATGAAGTGGGGATAATACTGTAATTGCCTCATTAGGCTGCTTGTTGGGAAGATTAAGTGAATTAATAATGTATGTAAAGTGCTCAGAATTGTACCTGACACATGGCTCTTCTATAGCAAGGGACCATAGGAAAAAGATAAACTTGGATCCCAAAATATTTTTTTCTTCTCCTTTTCACCACCTGTATCCATGTGAATCAGGATCCACAACTGCTATTACTTCTGACACCCTAGCCCTAAAGCCTGCCTATACATATAAACATCAAAACATGAGGATGTAAACATCCCTCATGATTGCTATATACCAAAGGTGCAACATACAGACCATCATTTAGTTCAACCCTCTCATTTTAACATACAGATATCAATCCTACTCTCAGTTTTGCCTGTTCAAAGGGTCTCCTGAGTCTCCTGGTGCCTTAGTATCAACAACCACAAAATAAATGCACTGGTTCCTGTTTTATCAACCCATTGTCAAAATATCAGAAGATCGCTGATGTGGCCCACATCTCTCTCTAACAAAGTAACCAGAAGAGAGTTGATGTTGTACTCATTTTTCCTTATGTGAACTTCTCACGAACAAAAGAATAAGATTACCAGGTTGGGTTTGTTTTTAGGAGAGGAGAGCAATTACCAGTTATCTACAAAACATAAACCACGGAAGTCCATGGAATGAACATCTATAAACACACATGATGAGGTGAGAAACTCTGCAAAGAGCTGAAACAAAACTTTTAAAGTCTCTTCCTTGCCTCCCAAGACTTGGTTCTCAGACTTCTTAAGTGTCAGGGCACTTAATTTATAAACTGCTTTTTCCTGAAGACAGCATTAAGTCTTAATTGTCATACACAAGCACAAATAAAATGCTTAATTTTTTATTTTTAGCAACATTTTTCTTCTTTATCATTTCCTCCCATTATAACCAGAGACTGAGAAAACAATATCTGCATTCAACTTTAAAATAAAATTTTAAAATAGGAAAAAGGCAAACATTTCCCAAACACACAGCTGATTCTACTTTTGTTCTAACTG